>NW_027419844.1:0-4058 GCF_009905375.1 Apium graveolens
TGGATATCTTTTCATAATTTGTCCCTATGGATTTATGAAATTGCATTCGCATTTATTCGGGGTCGTCCGCAAGTGAATCGGGGCTGAAACCAATGAAACTAGGTTTCAAAATAATTCTCGTAGGCAGGGGTACACGAGGTATGGAGCCAAAATTGAGGCGTCCCATTTTTTGGATATCTTTTCATAATTTGTCCCTATGGATTTATGAAATTGCATTCGCATTTATTCGGGGTCGTCCGCAAGTGAATCGGGGCTGAAACCAATGAAACTAGGTTTCAAAATAATTCTCGTAGGCAGGGGTACACGAGGTATGGAGCCAAAATTGAGGCGTCCCATTTTTTGGATATCTTTTCATAATTTGTCCCTATGGATTTATGAAATTGCATTCGCATTTATTCGGGGTCGTCCGCAAGTGAATCGGGGCTGAAACCAATGAAACTAGGTTTCAAAATAATTCTCGTAGGCAGGGGTACACGAGGTATGGAGCCAAAATTGAGGCGTCCCATTTTTTGGATATCTTTTCATAATTTGTCCCTATGGATTTATGAAATTGCATTCGCATTTATTCGGGGTCGTCCGCAAGTGAATCGGGGCTGAAACCAATGAAACTAGGTTTCAAAATAATTCTCGTAGGCAGGGGTACACGAGGTATGGAGCCAAAATTGAGGCGTCCCATTTTTTGGATATCTTTTCATAATTTGTCCCTATGGATTTATGAAATTGCATTCGCATTTATTCGGGGTCGTCCGCAAGTGAATCGGGGCTGAAACCAATGAAACTAGGTTTCAAAATAATTCTCGTAGGCAGGGGTACACGAGGTATGGAGCCAAAATTGAGGCGTCCCATTTTTTGGATATCTTTTCATAATTTGTCCCTATGGATTTATGAAATTGCATTCGCATTTATTCGGGGTCGTCCGCAAGTGAATCGGGGCTGAAACCAATGAAACTAGGTTTCAAAATAATTCTCGTAGGCAGGGGTACACGAGGTATGGAGCCAAAATTGAGGCGTCCCATTTTTTGGATATCTTTTCATAATTTGTCCCTATGGATTTATGAAATTGCATTCGCATTTATTCGGGGTCGTCCGCAAGTGAATCGGGGCTGAAACCAATGAAACTAGGTTTCAAAATAATTCTCGTAGGCAGGGGTACACGAGGTATGGAGCCAAAATTGAGGCGTCCCATTTTTTGGATATCTTTTCATAATTTGTCCCTATGGATTTATGAAATTGCATTCGCATTTATTCGGGGTCGTCCGTGAATCGGGGCTGAAACCAATGAAATAGGTTTCAAATAATTCTCGTAGGCAGGGGTACACGAGGTATGGAGCCAAAATTGAGGCGTCCCATTTTTTGGATATCTTTTCATAATTTGTCCCTATGGATTTATGAAATTGCATTCGCATTTATTCGGGGTCGTCCGCAAGTGAATCGGGGCTGAAACCAATGAAACTAGGTTTCAAAATAATTCTCGTAGGCAGGGGTACACGAGGTATGGAGCCAAAATTGAGGCGTCCCATTTTTTGGATATCTTTTCATAATTTGTCCCTATGGATTTATGAAATTGCATTCGCATTTATTCGGGGTCGTCCGAAGTGAATCGGGGCTGAAACCAATGAAACTAGGTTTCAAAATAATTCTCGTAGGCAGGGGTACACGAGGTATGGAGCCAAAATTGAGGCGTCCCATTTTTTGGATATCTTTTCATAATTTGTCCCTATGGATTTATGAAATTGCATTCGCATTTATTCGGGGTCGTCCGCAAGTGAATCGGGGCTGAAACCAATGAAATAGGTTTCAAAATAATTCTCGTAGGCAGGGGTACACGAGGTATGGAGCCAAAATTGAGGCGTCCCATTTTTTGGATATCTTTTCATAATTTGTCCCTATGGATTTATGAAATTGCATTCGCATTTATTCGGGGTCGTCCGCAAGTGAATCGGGGCTGAAACCAATGAAATAGGTTTCAAAATAATTCTCGTAGGCAGGGTACACGAGGTATGGAGCCAAAATTGAGGCGTCCCATTTTTGGATATCTTTTCATAATTTGTCCCTATGGATTTATGAAATTGCATTCGCATTTATTCGGGGTCGTCCGCAAGTGAATCGGGGCTGAAACCAATGAAATAATAATTCTCGTAGGCAGGGGTACACGAGGTATGGAGCCAAAATTGAGGCGTCCCATTTTTTGGATATCTTTTCATAATTTGTCCCTATGGATTTATGAAATTGCATTCGCATTTATTCGGGGTCGTCCGCAAGTGAATCGGGGCTGAAACCAATGAAACTAGGTTTCAAATAATTCTCGTAGGCAGGGGTACACGAGGTATGGAGCCAAAATTGAGGCGTCCCATTTTTTGGATATCTTTTCATAATTTGTCCCTATGGATTTATGAAATTGCATTCGCATTTATTCGGGGTCGTCCGCAAGTGAATCGGGGCTGAAACCAATGAAACTAGGTTTCAAAATAATTCTCGTAGGCAGGGGTACACGAGGTATGGAGCCAAAATTGAGGCGTCCCATTTTTTGGATATCTTTTCATAATTTGTCCCTATGGATTTATGAAATTGCATTCGCATTTATTCGGGGTCGTCCGCAAGTGAATCGGGGCTGAAACCAATGAAACTAGGTTTCAAAATAATTCTCGTAGGCAGGGGTACACGAGGTATGGAGCCAAAATTGAGGCGTCCCATTTTTTGGATATCTTTTCATAATTTGTCCCTATGGATTTATGAAATTGCATTCGCATTTATTCGGGGTCGTCCGCAAGTGAATCGGGGCTGAAACCAATGAAACTAGGTTTCAAAATAATTCTCGTAGGCAGGGGTACACGAGGTATGGAGCCAAAATTGAGGCGTCCCATTTTTTGGATATCTTTTCATAATTTGTCCCTATGGATTTATGAAATTGCATTCGCATTTATTCGGGGTCGTCCGCAAGTGAATCGGGGCTGAAACCAAAAAATAGGTTTCAAAATAATTCTCGTAGGCAGGGGTACACGAGGTATGGAGCCAAAATTGAGGCGTCCCATTTTTTGGATATCTTTTCATAATTTGTCCCTATGGATTTATGAAATTGCATTCGCATTTATTCGGGGTCGTCCGCGAAGTGGGGCTGAAACCAATGAAACTAGGTTTCAAATAATTCTCGTAGGCAGGGGTACACGAGGTATGGAGCCAAAATTGAGGCGTCCCATTTTTTGGATATCTTTTCATAATTTGTCCCTATGGATTTATGAAATTGCATTCGCATTTATTCGGGGTCCGCAAGTGAATCGGGGCTGAAACCAATGAAATAGGTTTCAAAATAATTCTCGTAGGCAGGGGTACACGAGGTATGGAGCCAAAATTGAGGCGTCCCATTTTTTGGATATCTTTTCATAATTTGTCCCTATGGATTTATGAAATTGCATTCGCATTTATTCGGGGTCGTCCGCAAGTGAATCGGGGCTGAAACCAATGAAACTAGGTTTCAAAATAATTCTCGTAGGCAGGGGTACACGAGGTATGGAGCCAAAATTGAGGCGTCCCATTTTTTGGATATCTTTTCATAATTTGTCCCTATGGATTTATGAAATTGCATTCGCATTTATTCGGGGTCGTCCGCAAGTGAATCGGGGCTGAAACCAATGAAACTAGGTTTCAAAATAATTCTCGTAGGCAGGGGTACACGAGGTATGGAGCCAAAATTGAGGCGTCCCATTTTTTGGATATCTTTTCATAATTTGTCCCTATGGATTTATGAAATTGCATTCGCATTTATTCGGGGTCGTCCGCAAGTGAATCGGGGCTGAAACCAATGAAATAGGTTTCAAAATAATTCTCGTAGGCAGGGGTACACGAGGTATGGAGCCAAAATTGAGGCGTCCCATTTTTTGGATATCTTTTCATAATTTGTCCCTATGGATTTATGAAATTGCATTCGCATTTATTCGGGTCGTCCGCAAGTGAATCGGGGCTGAAACCAATGAAATAGGTTTCAAAATAATTCTCGTAGGCAGGGTACACGAGGTATGGAGCCAAATTGAGGCGTCCCATTTTTTGGATATCTTTTCATA
>NW_027419845.1:0-12200 GCF_009905375.1 Apium graveolens
AGAGAATCAGTAAGCGCAAAACGAGCGTTAGAGTCTGAGTTGGTTAGAGTATAGATTTACAAGTGACTTTGGTTTAATTCCAACTTACTTGTTGTTTATAGGTTACCAGACTCGTCCCGAGCCATTCGTAACCCCCAGTCGCTCAGGCAAGTTTTCTACCCGATATACTGTTGTTGTGATGTAAATATATGTATATGCATTATCTTGTGATAGTGCATGATTGTTATTAGCAAATTTTGCGATATATTGGAGCATGCTGATATGGTATATATGCATGCCTGTTTCGCATTCTTTCCATATATATCTGTTGATTCAGTTGATAATACCTATGCTAGAGGATAGCGGTAATTTGCATATACCCTTAGTACAGGGACCCAAAGGTGAAAATATTTTCTAAAACCGGGAGTCGAGGATCCCGAGTAGATTTTATATATATGGATATAAATATATATATATATATACTTATATATATATATGGTCATAGTTTTCAAAACTATTAATCGAATAAGGTTTATTCGATAACTTTAACTTTATTTTATTATTGAATATTATTTCGAATATTATTCGAAGGCGTATGACTCCTTTATATTAAATGATATTTTGAATATTCATTCGAGGACTTATGACTCCTTTTATTTTATTAATGAATATTATTTTGAATATTCATTCGGGGACTTATGACTCCTTTTATTTATTTATCTGAATATTATTTGAATATTCATTCGAGGGCTTATGAACTCTTTTATATATTTATTGAATATTATTTTGAATATTCATTCGGGGACTTATGACTCCTTTTATTTATTTATCTGAATATTATTTGAATATTCATTCGAGGGCTTATGAACCCTTTTATTTATTTATCTGAATATTATTTGAATATTCATTCGAGGGCTTATGACTCTTTTTATATTATTTATTGAATATTATTTGAATATTCATTCGAGGCTTATGACTCAGTTTATATTATTTAATGAATATTATTTGAATATTCATTTGAGGATCTATGACTCCGATTATTTGCTGAGGTATATTCTTTATTTTATTAAAGAATAAGGTGGTCAATAATCAAACTTATTTTCGATTATTCAAATAAAGATAGTACTTTCATATAAGTAAATCTTTGGTTATTTAATACTCGTTTTAAGTATAAGTTTTATACTTCTACTTCAATTATTTTTTATAAAGATTATTCTTTATGGGAATATTATTTAATAATAATATTCAGTCATTTTCTAAATATTCTGGGGACTGATTTACTTCATTAAATCAGCTTTACTCCAAACACTCTATAAAGTGTTTTCGAGTCTTCAAAATGAATTTTTAAAAGTTAGAGCGGATCCCAAAACTCATTTTTATATTTAAGATCTTCCTTTTTAAGGGGATTTAAATACCGCTCAAAACCTGAGGATCCGGCTCTATGGTGTGTATTTTATATTCGCAATAAGGTTGCAGTAGTTTGGTAAATGAATTGATTACTTACCTAATGTTGCGGGAAGTAAGTCCATCTATTGAGTCGGCATAAGCAACATGGGCTCAGTGGGCATCCATGATAGTGTAAGTGGCTCAGTGGGAGTCCATCAAATGCAATAAGTGGCTGAGTGGCAGTCCAGCATAAGGGTCCTATGCGACCAGGGTGATGACTAGTGGGGAATTCGTCCATCTACTAGTAGGAAAAGGTTACTTATGGGTATCTTTGCCTGATCAGCAAGATATCTGGTTTATGCCAAATTCTTTTCCTTTCCAAATTTATTGGATATTGCAATTTGTTCATACTTTACATGACAGAGGTTTTCAGGAAATGTATAAAGAAGATGTATATGTGGATATATATATATATATATATATATATATATATATATATATATATATATCAGAACTAAATGAAGTATATCATAACTTCATTTCCTTAATAATATTTCAAAGATTTAATCAATTCAAATCTTGTCTGGTAGTCTCATCTATGTGATGAACTGTTGAAAGCTCATTATACTTTGAACAGTGGTTAGTTTAAGTAGCTTTATAAATGATATAAGTATAGTGAAGTATTTGGTCACTTCATCCCTTGGTTTTTACTTATATCTAGTAAGTAATTATCTTACTCATGATAAAAGATTCTAGTAAGTATCCATTTAGATACTTATATTATTGTTATCACTATATATTATCTTGCGAAGCTGTAAGGCTCACTCTTGCTTTTATTTCTTCATCACACAACAACAGTTAGGAAAGATGGCCAGACTCCAGCAGACCCAGCGCAAGCGCGTGGGAAGCGTCCCGCGTCTTCCCCGATGATGTTGTGGCTGCTATAGCTGCAGAGGTAGATCTATTGGTAGATCAGGCATTCTATTTTTGAGAATCAATTTATGTATAATTATAACTTGTGGCAGATAATGGCAATTAACTGTAAATTTATCAAGTAATCATTTTGGGTTGTAATAACTTTTAAATTGTGGATTCAAAGACTTGTACTTATTTAAATTTTCATCTCTAAGACTATAAGGGTTGTGGTGTGTGTTAGTGTGGGGGTCACAGCATAAGGTTATTATTATTAATTAAGTGAAGTGATATTGTGAAAGAAAGACCGTGACGACCCGGATCCCCGACCCCCGGATCTGGGGGTGGTTACAAAGATCCAGCTGATTCAGCCTCAAGAAAAGAGAATTGCAAAGATATTTAGAAATGGGAAAGGAAATTTGTGTGTAGCTGGACATCCACAATTTGCTCATGCAAAGGAAGAAGAAAAAGCCAGATTGAAGCAGGATAAGAGGCAAGCTGCTCTGGATGCAAAGAAGTCTAAACAAAAGAAAGAACAGCTTGCTATCTTGGCCCAGCTACAGGCTGTGAATTCTTCTCAACAAATTCCCCTCTCAACCATCTCAAGCTGTTGAATCAGAGAAGAAGATTGAAAAACAGAAGAAATCCCCAAGAAAGAAAGAAATGGCTAAAAGAACAAAAAGAAAGTTGGATGTTGTTGACAAGGAATTGGAAGATCAATTTCCAAAGGAATCCACTCAAGCTGAAACTCAAGCATCAAAGCCCTCTGTGGTGTTTGAAGACATCAGGGTGGTGGACCCCTACAGGAAACATACATGGAGAGCCTATTGTGCCAAAGGATGAGCCAATAGAGAGGGATAAATTACCAATTCCTGACTTCAACTTGCCAATTCTTACTAAGCCAAGAAGGACAAAATCAAGGGCAGTCAAGAAAGTGAAGCTGTCACCTCTCAAATCCAAGTCAGTAGTCAAAGCTCAACCCAAGGTCAACAGGGGAGACTACTTGTACTTGTGTGACATCAAAGAATTCTCAGATCTAAACCTCTATCGGGAGGAGCTGGACTGACGGTAAGGGCAATTGATGCAATACCAGTAACCCTACCTGAAAGGTTGGTGTTCAAGTACAAAGGGGGAAGGGAGATTCAGTGGCCCTCATTCACAAAACTACTTCAAGCAAAGCCAAGCTGTGTTGATCAAAGTCTACTCAGCCTTCAAGTAAAACTTTGGGTTCCATGTAACTGCAAGAAGATTAGTATGGAAGAAAGATTGAAGAGCTAAGGAGTGTTAGAGCCAAAGATGCAGTACCCAAAACTCTTATCATCCCATACACAGGGAGAAGAGTGCATCTAAGGCCCTACTGGCTGATGGAATTCATGGATGAAAAGGGTGTGAGAAGATTCTTCAGATTAGAAGACCAATTGAGTATCTCTAGAAATGAGACTCTCTTGGAAATGCAAGAAATGTTAGATCTCTCAGAATCTGATGAATTAGAATTCCACAGACAGCTCCAGAATCAAATTGAAGAAAACAACAGAAAGCTTGGAAGAAGATCCAGACCTTCAAGAATCTAGAAAAATCTGCTCAGACTAGAGGAGCATCTTGAACTGACTGTGAGCCAAACCTTGTACATTTTTGTTTAAATTGAAGCACTTTCAGTTTTATCTACTTATCTTTAAAGGTATATGTTTAGGATGTTTTGTTATCATCAAGTATCTCTTAATTTATGGCTACAATTCCAGTAGACATAAATTGGGGGAGATTGTTGTGAATATGTTGTGTACTTGATGATTACCTAAACAAAACATCTAAGTAGATTTTGCTTAGTGAAATAAAGTAGCACTCGACGGATAAGAATTATAGTCCCGGCGGATAACTCATTATAGTCCCGACGGATGATTAACTTATTATCCATCGAGTGAGTAGCTTATGTATAATAAGTTTGTAGCACAGTGTTGTATGCACCTTTGTATAGAATCTGAAGTAGCATATAAGTCATGTTGACTTTAACTAGATATGCAGAATAGGTTGATTAATTGTACATAAGCAATGTCTTGTAATTCTGTATAAGTGAAATGAAGTCAAGTGCCAAAATAGCTACCAACGGATGATTAACAAAGCTTCGACGGATGATCAAATGACTATCAACGGATGTTTAACATAGCAGTCGACGGATGATCAATCAAGTCATCGACGGATCTGAAAGTCGACGGATGATCATATCAAGAATTCAAACATCTGTTGAACAGTGAAAGCTGACACACAACCGTTGAGTTGGATACAAACACACTGTGGAAGCCCATTAACTGGGTAATAGAGGACGAAAAGCAGCAAAGATCAAGACTGTTAGATTTTATATTTGTTCAGTCTTTTTGACTTTGTAATCTTGGTAATATATAAACCAAGAGAGTAGCAAATAAAAAAAACCACTGAGATAGCTAAGAAACAACAGAGAAATCTTTGTAAGTACTATCTTTAGCATTTCCTGTGTTCTTAGCAGTTCTATTTTGTGTAAGCAGCTGTGAGCATTTCTGCACACAGAGTCCTCTTGATATATTAAATATATCTCTGGTGGAATTGTTTAAATCCACCAGAAAGTTTTTAAAGACTCTTGTTTTTAATTACTTATGTTTTGATTCATTCAAGTTTACATTCCGCATTGTGCTAATCAAACAAATATATCCATAATCGAGTTGAACATTTTTATTTCAAGAAAAAGGTTCAAGAATTCCATTCAACCCCCCTTCTGTAATTCTTGCTATATTGTTAAGGGACTAACAATTCTCAACTTCCACAATTGCAATGCCAATGGGGGGATGTGACCAAAGCCGTCTATAGCCATGGCACTCAAAAGTCCACCGGATACGGGCATAAAGGTGACACCGTGTATCAGATGACTTGCTTACATGCTCAAATCCATCAATGCATGACGTGAAAGCAGCCAAAACACTCTCTTGAATGCATTACCTGGTTAAAACTGTAAATTGCATTCATTAGTCAGTCGTTAAATTATGAGGGTTAAATATACTTTTTCCCTTGATTATATTAGGGTTTAGGCTCTAGGGTTGAGGGCCTAAAAACCCTAAAACCCTAGAGCCTAAACCCCTAATATAATCTAAGATTTAGGGTATGACACCAAACATCATAGTGGATTTAATATTTTTTCTTTTAGGGTTTAAACAATTAAACTTCTAGGGTTCCAATATATTATTTTGGCTTTTAGAAGATAATTATACATTGGACTTTTAGGATTTATGATTTAGGGTTTAGGGTTTATAAGGCCCCTAAACTCTAATAGATACTAGGATTTAGGGCCTTTAGGCCCTAAACCCTGATAACCAATCTCATGATTAATATTTTTTTTTAGAGTTTAACAATTAACTTCTAGGTTCAATATTTCATTTTGGGTTTTAGAAAATAGGTATAGCGATTAACAATTATAAAGAGTAAAATTTACTTTAGTACATTATAAGGTATGAAAACCACTTGCCATATCAACACTAAAGCAGCTAATAAATCTAAAAAAAGTACCTCTCACATCTATCCTCTTTGAAGTCCCAATCAATCTTTGTACCAATGTTGAATGATTGTAGGACTTTCATTCAATAGGAAGGAGGGTCAATATGACCCTTCCCAAGATCAGATGAACATCTTCAATCACTATCTTCTTTGCATTTATAATTTTTTTCCTATTGAATGGTATCCAAATATATCTCAGCCGTTTCTAATAGTACCTTTTCCTTGATGTTTGGATCGACTAGTATTTGAGCTCTAATTTCTTCGGTAATGTCCGAAAATTTCAAATTAGAATGATCTAGTGTGATAGTTGTGTACATACATGTGTGTGCACCCGAAATCTCCATTATTTCAAAATGATTATGCATACTACGCTTTATAGACTTCAGCTTTCACTTACAACCACTTTCCTTCATTTTACAACAAACATTCAGGGGTCTGATCTTGTCATTGAAATTTCTTGATGATTCCGGATATGAACTTTCCTTACCGCACGTGCCAACTCCTTTTTCGATTTTAAATACCACTCACTTCCTCAATTCCATTGGTGTCATCACATCATCTCCACTTTTTAAAACAGAATCATCAATAGTAGCTAACATTTTTGAGCTACTAGAAGTTTGAAATGATTATTTTGTTGTGCAAGATATGCTTGTACAATAACAAGACTAAGTCAAATTGACAACCCTAAATGGTATTGTAATCTTAGTTTGCATTTTGTATTGTAACATTTAAAGTCTGTAAAAATATCAAAGAGCAGACTGGAGTCTTTTTCTATAAACAGTAGCAAGCCTAAGATTCTATTTCGAAGAAGATCAAGAAGATCATGCCTCAGAAGAATTATGAAGAAGCTTGGAGTTGAATAGATCTGTTTTAAGAAAAATGTTCTAAGTCAAGATCTCCATAAGTCACAGATTTAGTGTTATAGAGAAGTCATTCGAGAACTCCAGAATGACTTATAGATAAGTCAGAAAAGCTACTAGAGAACTCAGAGATATCGATAAGTCAAATTGAAGATATGAAGATTGGAGATATCGATAAGTCATTTCTTCACTAGAGAACTCTGAGTTATCGATAAGTCAATTGACCACTAGAGAACTCAGAGATATTGACAAGTCAAAATATCACTAGAGAACTCTGAGTTATCGACAAGTCAACTAGGCACTATAGAACTCGGAGATATTGACAAGCCAAAGTGAAGACATGAAGTAAAAGATCTCGACAAGATAAATTCTCTTATAAAGAACTCAGAGACCTCTACAAGTCAAAAAACTATAGAGTAATGAGAGTTCTCGATAATCCATTATACTTATCGAGATGTCAAGTTCTCTATATATCAAACTGGAGATCTCGAGGTAAAACTCAAAGTACAAAGTGTAGACCAGTTCAATATCCAAGATTGACAATCAACAAAAAATTCAATCAGTTGGATTGACAAGTCTATAAAAGGCAGCTTGAGGTGTGCAAGATCAAGGGTGAAGATTAACTGATAAAGGAAGATCAAAGTTAACACAGTATGCAAAGATATGCTAATCCATAAATGGAAGATATGTTTCTCCTAAATTGGAATGATTAGTGACAGTTTAATGAAGTGAATAGCATCTCTTATTAGACATTGTATAAACCAATAGTTAACTATCATATAAAGTTAACACTGGTCATTTGTTAGGAGCAACAATAAAGATAAGAAAAATTGTGTATTCTCTCAAGGAAGAAGCTAAGCTCTTTAGCAACAAAGAGCCTAGAAATTTTAAAGCAAAACATTCTTAATTGTAATATAAAATTAAGTAAGCTTTGAAATATTTGTGTTCACTGTTATTGCTTGTTTAATCCCAGTATTAACACATCTCACTGCATGATTTAATTTACTTTGTTCATAACTAAAAACACTTCAAGAAAAGCATAAAAACACAAAAATACATCCCCCCCCCCCGCGTGTGTAATTCATTATCTAACAAGTGGTATCAGATCAAAATCTGAAAGTAAACAGATTCAAGATCTTCGAAGAATGAATACACAGAAAATCAATAGCATTAAAATACCTACTTTTGATAAAACTAACTACACTCTTTAGAAGAAGAAATGTTATTGTTTATAGGATGGCCAATCCACTATACATTCAGATTCTCAAAATGGGCCTTTCACTCCTATGGTTAGAGTTGAGGAATCTACAGATAGAGACATGGTCATCCCAACTCATTATGCTCCTAATGATCCTTCAGAGTACACTGAGCCTGAAAAAGAAAAAGTCTCCCTGGAAAGTGGCTTGTAGTTGATACTAATAGAGTCACTTGACAATGTAATGTATAACAACATTGTCAACTGTGACACTGCTAAGCAGATCTGGGAAAAGATAGAGATATTGTGTGAAGGAACTGAGGTAGTTAGATCAAATCAAAAAAGGATATTGATTTCACAATATGAGGGCTTCATGGCTAGCCAAAGAAAGTATCACTGATGTGTTTGAAAGGTTTAACAAACTGATAAATGACTTGAAGCTACATGACAAATACTATAAAGCGGAAGAAGTGAACTTGAAGTTTTTACTCACACTCCCTGACCATTTGGAACAGAAAATTTCAGCAATCAGAGAAGGGAGAGACTTAAGTAGAATAACTCTGGATGTTCTATATGAAATCTTAAAAACATATAAATTGGAGATGATTCAAAGGAAATCATTAAGAGCTGATCAAGGGCATATTGTAGATGGTTCAAGTGCTTTAATTGGTAATGAATGCCAGACCTCTAATGATGAACCAAGTTCCCAGACTTCAGCTGCCTCACCAAGTGAGCAAAGAAATAATGATTCACAGGAACAAGTCATACTGGAATTGGAAGAAGATGAGTTCTACACCCTGGATGAACTTGATGAGCTTGATCTGTCAATGGCCTATCTGGAAAGAAAGTTCTCTAACATTAGAGTAAATAAGCGAAGATTCTTTAAGGGTAATGGACAATCATTCAACAAAGACAGCAGCTGGAAAGGAAAAGGGAAGTACACATTAGATAAAAAATGGTTACAAAACTAGATCTGTTGACAGATCAAAGATAAGGTGCTATAACTGTGATAAGCTAGGCCATTTTTCTACAGAATGCAGGAAACCCAAGAAGGAAAGAAAGACAAAGCTTATCTTGAACTGGAAGCAAAGTATGAAGCTCTTCTGAAGAAACAAAAAAGCAAAGCCTATATTCCAGAAAGAGTTGGGATAATTCTGATAATGATGAAGATGAGGAAGTTGGAAATTATGCTTTAATGGTCTTGGAGCAAGGAGAGTCATCCTCATCAAAATCAAAGGTACCAACTCTTACCACCATTGATTTAAATATGAGTCAATATAAGGAAATTGTAAAAAGATGAGCACATAAATGTTTCACATTCATACAAGTATGGTAGCTGCTAATGAAGAGGTTAGCAGACTGAAAAGATAAATGAGAAACTTGAAATGAGAAACAAAAAACTGAGTTTTTGCTGGTAGAGCTTGAAGCTATTAAGCAAGAAAATGCATATCTAAAGAACAAGCTCAACTATGCAAATGAAATTGAAGCAGTGTTAAGGGAGAAGCTGGAAAAGAATGAAGTCAAGTTAAAGTCATTCAAGAATGCCTTTGAATTGGTTGGAAAATACCATGAGAAGAACAAGCCATGTGCAAATATTTCTATTGGTTTTGATTATGATGTTTTGAACAACAAGAAGAAGATATAGGTGACAAAGGAAAAGCAACATAAAATGAAAATGTTCCAGTTATGCTGAAAAAGGTTGTTTCACCTATGTTCAAGGCATGTGAAGTTAACTTCAGTGAAGAAGAGTTGATTATAAAGCAAGAAATTGCTGATGAAGACAATGAGAAGAAAAATGCAGAAGCAACTCAATCTTTCAAAGCTGAAGAGACACTCATGGACAACCAAGATTCCAAAACACCTGTCAAGGAAACAAAAACTGAAGATGCAAGAAAGAAGAAGAAAAATAGAAATGGGAAGATTGGAATAAACAAAAGCAACAATTTTGCTTATGTTGCAGATGCTCCAAGAATGAAGTGTGAGAAATATGGCTCTCTGGATCACCTAACTCACCTTTGTAAAAAGATTGTTAGCAAGCCAGTTAAAGGAGCCTACAAATACAATGAAGCAGATGCAAATGATCCCTACTCATTTTATGACAAGTTTGATTCCATCCCTTGCAACTTGAAAGTGATGAAAAGTTGCCAAAAGCTGAGAGTAGACCTCAAAGAAACAAAAATTGGATCTACAACAAATAGGGAAAATGCACAACAGTCAATGAATTCTATTTTATCCGAGACAACTCATTCTACTTATGCTAAATCAGTTAACAAGAAGAAATTCCCACACTACTTGGGTTGCTAAACACACTTAAAACTCATTGTGTGCAGGGCAAAATGAAGAAAGTCATATGGATCATAGATAGTGGATGTTCCAGACATATGACAGGTGATAAGGCCCTGATATCACAATTTGAGGAGAAAGCTGGCCCTTTGGTGACCTTTGGAGATAACATCAAAGGATTCATAATGGGATATGGCAAAATTGTTTTTGGAAATGTTGTCATTGATGATGTAGCACTAGAAGTTGGTCTTGAAGTGAATCTTCTCAGTGTTAGCCAATTTATAGACAAAGGCTTTGAAGTTTTATTCAACAAAGAAGAATGCATTTTTATTAGCAAGAAAACTGGTGAATTTTCTCTGAAAGGAGCAAGAAAGGAAGCTTATTTGTTTCAGACTTGGACTTAACAAACAAGGATGGAATTTGTTGCTTCCACACCAAGGCATCTATAGAACAAAGCAAGCTATGGCATAAAAAGTTGTCTCACTTGAATTTCAAGGCAATTAACACTTTGGTCAAAATGGAGTTAGTCAGGGACATGCATAATCTAGAGTTTGCTCAAGTTGAAGTTTGTGAACCTTGTCAGAAAGGAAAAATGAAAGATCAAGTCACAAGTCAAAAATGTGAATTCCATAAGTGCATCATTGCAGCTTATTCACATGGACTTGTTTGGGCCAGTAAATGTCTTATCAATTTCAAGAAAAATATGCACTTGTGATGGTGGATGATTTCTCAAGATACACTTGGGTAGAATTTATGCATTCTAAAGATGAAACTCCACACATCATAATTGAGCACATCAAGAAGGTAGAAAAATAGGCTGAAGATCATAATTGTGTAAAGAGATTGAGAAGTGATAATGGAACAGAATTTAGGAATGCAACATTGAGTGAATTCTGAAAAAAAAGCATTGTTCAAGAATTCTCAGCTGCTAGAACACCTCAACAAAATGGGGTAGTTAAAAGAAAGAACAGAATATTAGTTGAAGCTGCAAGAACAATGCTGCAAGATGCCAAGTTGCCAACTAGTTATTGGGAAGAAGTTGTTAACACTACATGCTATACTCAAAATAGATATCTCATTAACAAGGTACATGGTAAATCACCTTACTCAATCATGTCTAAGAGAAAGCCTATTTTAAAGCATCTTCATGTATTCGAAAGCAAGTGTTACATTTTGAAAGACAACTCTGAATATGTGGGAAAATTTGACTCAAAAGTTTTTAAATCAATTTTTCTGGGATATTCATTGGAAAGAAATGCCTACAAGGTCTATGTAATTGATCAAAAGAAGATCATGGAAAGCACATATGTGACTTTTGATGATGACAAGTGTCCAGGCTTGTAATGCCTTGATGAAAATGAAGTTGAAGCTCTTGCATTTGAAAACCTCAATATCAATAGTGATTCTGATGAAGAAGATGAAGTCAATACATAACAGATGATGAATGAAGAGATTATTGAACATAAAAATCATGGGAATGGAAGCTCATCTCATACACTTGAATTTGATAGCACAAACTCAGGGGGAGAAAGAGAAGAAGGATCTACTAGTCATACAAATAATGAAGAAAATGATGAAGGCACAAGTCAACAAACTCACGCAATAAATTGGGATAGGAGTCACACTAGATAAGCAATTATTGGTGATCCAACTGCTGGTGTGAGAACTAGAAGTACAACTCCTAATGAGTGCCTACATGCATACTTTTTGTCTCAAGTAGAGCCCAAGAAAATTAAAGAAGCTCTTATGGATACTGATTGGATAACTTCTATGCAAGAAGAGCTTAATCAGTTTGAAAGAAATAAAGTCTGGGAGTTAGTTCCTACACCTAAGTACAGGAGTATAATTGGAACAAAATGGGTGTTCAGGAACAAGATGGATTAAAATAGTATAGTTACCAGAAACAAGGCAAGGTTGGTTGTAAAAGGCTACTCATAGGAATAATGAATTGATTATGATGAAACTTTTGCTCCAGTTACCAGATTTAAAGCAATAAGGATTTTTCTAGCATTTGCTGTATACTCAAATTTCAAAGTCTATCAAATGGATGTCAGAGTGCCTTCCTAAAT
>NW_027419846.1:0-64709 GCF_009905375.1 Apium graveolens
TAAATTATGAGACTGATATGAAATAGAATTGTCTACCATCATAATTAAATAAATTAAAATAATATTCAAACTTAATGCTATAATACTTAATTACCACAAATGTGTATGACATTGTCATCATGATAATCAAGATATAAAAATACAAGGTACTGGATTACTGATAAATTCACAAGTCCTTTTAATATTGAAGATTTAATACTTGTAAATTTATATTAAGAATTCCTTACAGATGGGATTTCCAACTAATGTGCAATGAATGATATCCCATACTTACAAAACAGTCTTGAAAGATTAACTTTAACAAGTGATTTAATATGTTTATGCAAGTGACTCTTTGACTAAAAGACATGCTCTCGAGACAAGTGATACCTGGTGTCAAGGTGCCTTGTCATATAGTGTTGTACAAAGTTGTTGGATTTGAAGTTGTTTCTCATCATAAAAAGAAATCAATCTTCTTCCACGAAGTTGACAGCTTCCTGAGATGCTTCTTCTGTCACTTAAGTTGATAGCTCCAGATATGCTTCTCCTGTCTTTCTTACAACATGCATAATCTATATCTATATAGCCAAACATGTTAAGCACAATATATTTAAGGTACTATACACCAAGAGTTGGTAATCCCGTTAGATATCTAAAAATCTTATTAATAACTATACAATTAGATTCTCTAGGATCCACTTGGAACCTTGCACATTGGTATCTTAAGAACATTACATGTTGTCTATTATCATTTGAGTAAAAGTGAGCTTGTCATACCTCTATAGCTTGTCATTGTTACCTGAGTTTTACTGATCAAGCTTAAGTGGTTCCTGTTGGTAAGTAGTCTTGACATGTTCAGAATCTTCGAAATTTTGTATCTTCAAAAGATCCTTAACTTACTTGTATTGCCATCATTCTTTTAATTTACTTATGCTCCTAAAAGAATTGTTCTTTTGGCTTGCTTGAGCTCCTAAAGAATTATTCTAATGGCTTGCTTGAAGTAATCCCAAAAGGAATTGCAACTTTTCCAACATGCTCCTCCATACCTACTCTGTAATTACTTAGCAAATAATCTTGCACAAGTCTTTGTTACTAGACCAACATATAACATTATCATTATATCATAGCACATATAACTCAATACACTTGTGCCTAGTGATAAAGAGTTATGAATATGACGACTCTACTAGTTCATATTTAACTATAACTTCAGTTAGAGTGTCATACCGTGTCCTTGACGATTTCTTGAGTAGTATACTAGTTCATACCAACCTGAAGTGAGCTTGTGAAGAGATATACATAGTCCAATAGATCTGCAACTGCAAAGTCTATGAACTATTGTGCATTGACTTCCTATTTTGACTCACCAACCAGGAGTGCACTTGTACACATCTACTAGAGTCCAATTCCAAGTTTGAATGTGCATCAGGTGTCTGATATGTCGTAATATCCTCAAGTCTCGTCACTGGTGCTTTTTGTTAGATACTGCTTTCTATTAATAACCTATCATCCAGTTTGGCCTTGTCCCTCGTAACAATGCCATTGTCATCTAGTTTTGACTTCTGGTTATCCTTGTACCAATTATAAAATTGTCATTTGGTTTGGATACCAGCTTCCCTACAATCTCCTTGCTGACTGATTGAATTCATCATGCTTTATCACCCAATCAATCCGAATCTATCAGAGCTTCTGTAACTTTCTTAGTTTCCTCTTCAGATAGAGAACAAAGAAATACTCATTCATACTTAGTAGCCCTGCTAATCATTACTCCACCATCTGAATCAATTAAGAACCAGACTTTGGAATAATACTGACATCAAACCCTTTTTCTCAGCAGATATGTTCTTATAGTCCTATTGATTTTCAATGTGGTGTTGTGTCTAACTAGTTGATCCTTCTTTTGCTCCCCCTAAGCTGTTGTGGGATTTCCTGAAAATCCTTACCCTTGCTGACTAGCTTCATTGAAATAATAGGTTGTGTATTACACTGCCATTCCACTGCTTGGATATAAATCATCAGTACCATTAATTTCTCCTTTAACAGTTTAAGCGTGGAGTTGTTGAACTCTGCACTAAGACTATCTATCACCTTCTATTGACCAACCACAAATACCCTGTAGGTTGTAGACTCCAATGAGTAGCCTTGGAAAATATCCTAACTAGTCATAGCTGCAAATGCCATATATTCAAACAACTGAAAACATTTTATTATTTGCTTCTGTGAACATTCTCTCCAAACACTTTCAGGTTATCCAGTGTTTGCTTCTGTTGGCCATTAACTCATTAGTGGTCTTCATGTATACATCCTGATCAAGGATTGATCTTACTTGTTACAAATTGTATTGACTACTTCAGCCCTTTGGTATTTAGAAAGTCTTGATTAGCTTGACATTGTCCTTGTTGCTTTAATCAAGTTACGATTCTTCCTTTGTACCATTCCATTATGACACGGAGCTCCTAGCGCTGAATATGTCTCGAAATATTATTGATGTTATAGATATTAATCAGAACTGCTTTTTGAATTCAGTCCCATTATCTGACCACAAGATCATTTCTTTTATAGTTGCTTCCAACTTGATCTTCTGATATGATCAATCACCATATGTGATATCTTGTCTTGAGAAGGCACAAACACCAGCTTTATGTTAACAGTAGTCATCACTCATCACTAAGGTATATCTTTACTTTTTATGTGATGTTGTCCTTGACTCCTCTTTCGGACATGCCTCACATTTTTCATCCTTCTAAATTCCGGATGAGGCAGTCCTCTCACTAATCCTTTTTATAAAAGAGTTCCTTGAGTTGAAGTTCAAGGGTGAGAGCTTCTAATGCCATAGCTAAACCTTTTTTCAGATGAAGCTTTCCAGTGGAAACCATTAACTTCACCTTTCTTCAGATTCCAGTCTAGCCACGAGCATATCCTTTCCTTACTCTTACGAGACCAAGCTTCTCAACCTTCCTGCTTCAGATGAGACACTAATCATTCGTTGAATTACATGTAAGATTGACCTGAATAAGCCAACTCAACTATGTGTTATTGTGTGTATTTTCCCTTTTTTTTATGCACACGAGAGGAACTGCTCGTGATAGGATTAAACATCAAGGAATTCATTGTATGCTAACAGATTACTTATATTATATCTGCACAATGCACATATGAATTTTCCAGAAAAATTGTTAATGATTAGTGTTAACTTAAATATTTGGGTTACTAACAAACCATTTTACCCTTAAAATGAATTTTTTGTATTTTTTAACTACATTCAAATTAAAATTTGAGAAATATTCGTTTAATAAAATTAGTTAACCATTAACAACCACAAATTGTGAACTTTAATATTTTTGCATGAAAATTGCTAAATCTTTACTTGTGTCAAATTGATATCTAATTGTTGAATTTTTCAACAGTGCATTAGTTCTCGTTCGTTTCCGTTTTTTTAATGGCTGTTTTTATTATAAATTTATGCCTAAAAAATATAAGCATAAGTTTAACTCAAACTTGAAAATTAGGATTCATGCGTGAAATTGGGTATCTTTGAGTTTATAATGGAATGATAAAATTAAAGAGAGCATTGGTTGAATATAGATTGAGTACGTGATGACGATTATGTTGGTTTATATATTGTGAACAGAATTTGGTGGGAAGGGGCGGTAATATCTCGATCCGTGGTCGCAAATGAGGGTACCCGACCGAATTCTGCAGATTTTTACAAAATAAAATGAGAGGGGAAAGATGAATGGAGAAAGTAGAAGCGGGAGAGATGTGTGTTCGCTGTATTTGTAGGCCTGTGTATGCAGTTGTTGATGTATGTGCGAGTTAGTTATGTGTGTTGTGCGAATAATGGGAGAGAGACAAAGACATGTATTTGATGAGTATATGTCTGCGCCAACGTGATAAGTAAGTGAGTATCTGTATGTGCATTGATGAGTATATGTATGCGCCTACGTGATAAGTAAATGAGTATATGTATGCGCGTCTACGTGATGTACGTGGGTGTATTTATGTGGTATATATCCTTTATGTGTGTATTTGGGTAGAGGAAGAGGGAAGTGAGAGAGATAAAGAATCTTTATTATGGCATTACTACGATCCTTAATATTCAAAGTGAAATTTGACGGAAAGGACGCGCCACCAAAGTGTCAGCCATCGCTTTGAAAATAACGTAAGAAGGTAACTGAATTAAATTACTAACAAATTAATAACCTTTATTAATAAGCGAAACCTCTTTGTAAGTGGTACCTTGATTTCACTCATATTTTGGTACCACCACCTTTTGGTTTCACTTTTCATGATTTATGTTATAGCTCTAAGTGTATTACTTTTATCCTTTTTAATTTCTATATGACTTATAATTCTATATATATTATTTTTATCCATTTTTTTATTAATAAACTTTTTATGTGATACTTTGTTTCACTTATTTTTTGGTTCTATCACCTTTTATTTTCAGTTTTTATGATTCATGTTATAACTCTAAGTGTATTTTTTTATACTTTTGATTCTTATATGACTTATAATTCTATATGTTATTTTTACCCATTTTTCTTTATTAATAAACGAAACCAATTTTTAAGTGCTACTTTAGTTTCACTTATTTTTTAGTTCCATCACCTTTTGGTTTCACCCTTTATGATTCATGTTATAACTCTAAGTGTATTATTTTTATTGCTTTTTTATTACGATGACTTATAATTCTATATGTATTATTTTTACTCATTTTTTTAAAATTTTTATAAGCCATGCTTTTTTATTATATTTAGAGGTTTGAATCATATTTTTAATTATATTTTATAATAAACAAGTTCATAAATTGACTCAACTAAATAAGTTCCCAGAAATATAAACCATGACCAAGTAAATAGGTCATGTGTTTAAATTATAATTTTTAATTTGTTGTTGGAATTCCATTTTAGTAAAATGGTATGAATATATAAAACTGTATTTTGGTTTCACCACTGGAAAATAATAAAATTGTTCAAACCGTAATATGACTAAAATTCTATTTTCGTAGAACTCTAAATTATTTATGAATAGAGAACTTGGTTTCATCTTAGTACGGTTACCTCTTATTTTGGTTTGAGCGCTATATTTCTCTTTCATGTAGAGTTCTATGTTATTTTTTAACAAAATATAGATTGGAATCATATTATAATTACGATTTCTATTTTTTCTAGAATTCTTTTTTATTTTTATTAAAATAATAAAATGAAACCTTTAAACAATGTTATTAATAAATAATAAGGAAACCATTTTTAAGAGATACTTTGGTTTCACCCCTTTTCGGTTTTTGAACTTTTGGTTTCACCCTTTTTAATCTTACTATGGCTCTAAATATACCATTTTAATTCTTTTTTTTATTCAGATATGACTTAAAATTTATATGTAATATTTTACCCATTTTTTGATTCTAATATATAATATAAAAATTATTTTTATATAAACGGAATCGTATATACATTGTAATTTATAGATTCATACCTACAGAATTCTATTTTAGCACAAAATGCAAATTTATACATACATAATGAATATTTTATTAGAAAAAATTATTCAATCACAAATTATATAAAAAATAAATTCAGCTAACAATAATAAATTAAATATGCAATTACTTAGTAATGTTGATTTAGTTTTTTGTTAAATTATCCATCAATCGTGTTGCGACTAAAGTTTCGATGTAAAATATTAGTTATGTCTTTTTGACCAACATATACATAACGTTGAGTTTGTTGTTCTAATAAGATTTGAGTTAATAAAAACTACATATAATTTAAAAAGAAAAATTGTAATAATCGTACAATTTTATTTATTATAAATTTTAATAAAAAATTAAAATAAAATTTTATATTCATTATTTAATATTGATATTTTGATCTCGCTTCGCACGGATATCTTAACCGTCTCATTGTCATTCTTCGATTAATCGATGTGCATGTAAGATCGATCTGAATAAGCCAACTCAACTATGTGTTATTCTGTGTATTTTTCCCTTTTTTATGCACACTAGAGGAACTGCATGTGATAGGATTAAACAACAACGAATTCATTGTATGCTAACAGATTGTTTCTATATTTTTCTGCACTTATGAATTTATGGAAATAGTGTTAACTTAAATATTTGGTTTACTAACAAAGCATTTTACCCTTAAAATGAATTTTTTGTATTTTTGGTAACTACATTCAAATTAATATTTGAGAAATGTCCGTTTAATAAAATTAGTTAACAACCACAAATTATGAACTTTAATATTTTTGCATGAAAATTGCTAAATCTTTACTTGTGTCAAATTGATATCTAATTGTTGTCCCTTCCTGTTTTTTAAAGGCTCTTTATATTATAAATTTTTGCCTAAAAAATGTAAGTATAAGTTTAACCCAAACTTGAAAATTAGGATTCATGTATAAAATTAGGTATTTTTGAGTTTGTAATGAAATAATGATATTAAAGGGAGTATTCGTTGAATATAGATTGAGTGACGACTATGTTGGTATATATATTGTGAACAGAATTTGGGGGAAGGGGCGTATATCTAGATCCCTGGTCACAATGATGTACCCGACGGAATTCTGCAGATTTTACAAAATAAAACGACTTGGGAGAGATGAAGAGAAAGTAGAAGCTGGAGAGATGTGTGTTTGTTGTATTTGTAGCCTGTGTATGAGGTTGTTGATGTATGTGCGAGTTAATTATGTGTGTCTGAGGTTTGATGTATGTGGGACTTAATTATGTGTGTGTTGTGCTAATAATGGGAGAGGGACTGCGCCTACGTGATGTAAGTGAGTATATGTATGGGCGCCTACATGATGTATGTGGGTGTATTTATGAGGTATATATAGTTTGTGTGTGTTTGGGTAGAGAAAGAGGGACAGTAGAGAGATAAAAAATCTTTATTATGACATTACTATGATTACTAATATTTAACATGAAATTTGACGGAAAGGATGAGCCACTATAGTGTTAAGAAATTCACACATGGCTTTGATTCAAATAAATATTTATTCATTTACTGTCAAAAATATATAGCCATCTCCTTGCAAAATATTTAAAGTTCAAGCAAATAAAGTGCAATTAAGTCATATAAATATTACAATTAATATAAGTAATCGGTTTTAAAATTTGTTTTATAATAGATTCAGATTCTGATTTAATTTTTTTTCAGAATTTTGTATAACTTATCTATCGATATTAATATAGTGTTGTAGAATTTTTCTTATAAAATAAGATATAAACAAAAAAAAGAAAGGTTAAATCATATTTATAATTTTTTTCTTACTTTTTAGAGTTTTTGTTATCAAAATAATATAACTAATTGTTTTAATCTCATGTATACCCCCTGATAGCCTCATATTTACACTACACAAATTTGAAACTTCCTTCAAACTGAAAGTACACAACCTTTCATAAATGGCCTTCTGATCATAAACTAAGCACTGAAGATTGTCATAGACACATACTTCATCATAATTCTTTGAAATCAAGATATCCAGAAACTAGTTGAAAATCAAGATAAACCAGAGTAGCCATAAACAGCTTTAATTTAAAGCTTTCAGGATACTTTGAGCTTCTAGCGCAGACAGAGCAGCGAGAGCACTTATAGTATATGTTATTCCCTTGGACTTCTGAGAACACAATATTTCCATCCAAAATACGTAGCTTGGCGTAGAATTCTTTCACTAACTCGGGATAAATAATCTCCGGGGGCGACAACAATGACGAACAACCAACTGAATCAAACAAGCCCACAATACCGATTTTCTTCAGAAGATCCAGATCACACAGGCGTTCCTTCAGAATCAACTTTGACATCACTTTCGTCGAAGTAGTCTCCTTTGCATGTCGCTCAAAAGAACTATCAGACATTCCGCTTGATACTTCCGGTTCAAAATTACCGACCCGTTGACGCTTGGAACCTGAAGCCGCATCAGTTGGGGTACGTTGAGCGGTAGATCGAGAACGGGTGAAAGGGGTAGATTTACGTGCCATGGATAGAGGTGAGAAAGTAGAAAAGAAATTGAGAAAGGTTTTTGATTGTGTTTAAGAGAGAGAAGGTGAATAGGAAACTGAAAGGGTTAAGAAGATGAGTTTAAATAAAAAGTGAGAATTGAAGAAATAGAGATTGAAAAGAAGTCGAAGAGATGCAAGACAGAAGTTATGTACTGAAAGAGTAATACATGCACGAGTTTCAAGGATATGAAAAGTCTAATCAAAAGATTTACAAAATCTAATGCTATATACACGCATAAACACACGGACAAATAAAATAAAAAACACAAATTCATAAACCGGAACCTAATTACTCAAATAATAAATACACAACATATATTTAAGTATTATGACATAATTCATATTTAAACACATAAATTACATAAAATCACGTAATAAATTACAGAGAACACATACCTAATTCACGACGCATTTTACAAAATCTATCTTCAGCTAAAGGCTTAGTGAAGATATCTGCACGCTGTTTCTCAGTAGAAATATAAATAAGCTCAATATTACCTTTAGAAACATTATCTCGTAGAAAATGGTGACGAACATCAATATGCTTAGTACGAGAATGCATAACAGGATTTTTAGAGATATTAATTGCAGAGGTATTATCACAATAAATAGGAATATTTGAGTAAGAAATACCAAAATCCTGCAATGTTTGTTGCATCCACAAAATTTGAGCACAGCAACTTCCAGCTGCAATGTACTCTCCTTCAGCGGTAGAAAGAGCTACTGAAGTTTGCTTTTTACTATGCCATGCAACTAAACAATCTCCTAAAAATTCACAAGCACCACTTGTGCTTTTTCTATCAACCTGTGACCCTGCATAGTCAGCATCTGAAAAACCGATTAAGTCAAAAAGAAGAGCTTGGATAAAATAATCCCAAGTCACTCGTACCTTTCAAATATTTAAAAATACGTTTAACGGCATTCAAATGAGATTCTTTAGGTTGAGATTGAAAACGAGCACACAAGCATACACTATACATAATGTCAGGTCGTGAGGCAGTTAAATATAACAATGAACCAATCATACCTCGAAATTTAGTGACATCTACAGGTGTACCTTGTTCATCCTTTGTAAGCTTAACTGAAGTACTCATCGGAGTTGATTTAGGTGTGACATGATCAAGTGCAAATCTTTTGAGTAGATCCTTTATGTACTTGCCTTGGTGAATAAATATTCCTGCATTAGACTGATTAATTTGCAAACCTAGAAAGTACTGCAATTCACCCATCAAACTCATATCGAATTCCTTATGCATGCAATCAGAAAACCATTTACACAGAGATTCGTTAGAAGATCCAAATACTATATCATCAACATAAACTTGTACTAAAAGAAAGTTATCACGTTTATGAAAAATAAAGAGAGTTGGATCGAGTGTACCACGAATGAAACCATTGTTCACAAGAAATTGACTGAGACGTTCGTACCAACAACGAGGGGACTGTCTCAATCCATAGACAGATTTCTTGAGCTTGTAAACATAGTTAGGGTACTTCTCGTGAATGAAACCTGGAGGTTGCTTCACGTAGACTTCTTCCTTGAGATAGCCATTTAGAAATGCGCTTTTGACGTCCATCTGATAGAGCTTGAACTTCTTGTGAGCTGCAAAAGCCATTAAGATTCGAATAGCTTCTAAACGAGCTACTGGAGCATATGTCTCGTCGTAATCGATTCCTTCTTGTTGGTTGTATCCCTGAGCAACCAAACGAGCTTTATTTCGAATAATGTTGCCATCTTCATCCTTCTTATTCTTGAAAACCCAGCGAGTACCAATGATCTTGGCATCCTGAGGAAGTGGGACGAGTTCCCAAACATCACAACGCTCGAACTGGTTCAGTTCCTCCTGCATTGCAACAGACCAGTGTTCGTCTGCAACTGCTTCTTGAGCATTCTTTGGTTCGAATTCAGCAACAAAAGCACAGAATGCACATATATTATGAAGTCTGCTTCGAGTAGAAATCCCTTGATCTAAATCAGTGAGAAGATTATCTGGTGGATGATTCTTCACAGTCCTAGAAGACTTAGGAAGTTGAATATTACTCATTTCTTCCTCATTAGAATTATCTGCCTGGAAATGAATAGGAGTTGTCTCATTCAAAAGAACTGCCTCATTTCCGCTTGTGAAGATTTATCCAGAGGAGTAACAGAATTCACATTTGAAACACTATCGGGAGTCTTTGGAGAGCCAGAAGATTCATCTGAAGCTTGAGTAGATCCTGAAGAATTATCAGAAGACTGAGATGGACCTGGAGAGTCTTGACTGTTTGATTTGTCAGAATGAGACTGACTCTTTTCGGAATGAGACTGTCTCATTTGGGAATGAGACGATAGATCCGCAGTGTCTTCATCAATTTGAGATATATTCCTTGAGGATTCATTGAATGTAATATTGATGGATTCTTCTACTTTGTTCTTGACAGAATTATAAACACGATAAGCTTTGCTTGTTGAAGAATATCCCAAGAAGATTCCTTCCGTGGATTTCGCATCGAACTTGCCTCGATTATTTTGAGTATCTAAAATAAAACACTTGGAACCAAATACTCGAAAATAACTAATGTTAGGAGTCCTTTTCTTAAGCAATTCATACGGAGTTTTAAGCAAATAGGACGGATAAGTACTCTATTTAAAACATAACAGGAAGTGTGTACCGCTTCAGCCCAAAATTTTCTTGGAAGCTTACTCTCATGCAGTAGAGTTCTGGCAGTTCCTGTAGAGTCCTGTTCTTGCGTTCTACTACTCCGTTCTGCTGAGGAGTTCGAGGAGCTGAGAATTCATGAGTGATTCCTCTTGATTTACAGAGGTTATGAAATCCTTCTCGAATTCACCTCCATGATCACTACGAATAGTCTTGAGCTTAAATGAATACTTAGTCTCAAGGTTAGTAATAAGATCCTTAAACTCAACAAAAGCTTCATCTTAGTTCGTAAAAATAATACCCAAGTGAAACGAGAATAATCATCAACTATAACAAAGCATAATTCTTACCTCCTAGGCTTACATACCTTTCTGGACCAAAAGATCTAGATGAAGGAGCTGCAAAGGAACAGAAGTTGATACTTTATTCTTAGCAGTAGAAGGAAGTTTTCACCTGTTTTCCAAGGTTGGCAAGCTGAACAAGGTTCTATTTTCTTGTACTTCAGCTTTGGTAGACCTCGAACCAGATCATGAGAAGATATCTTCCGAAGAAGATCCATGTGAACATGGCCAAGACGTCGATGCCAAGATACTGTTGATCTTGAACAGTAGCAAGACAAATTTCCTCCTGCTGTTCATCAAAATCTAATACGAAAATATTTCCTTTTCTTTTGGCCACTAAAGCAAACTCGTTAGTATGAGTACCAATATAGCATACATCTTTATCGAACTTAACCTTATGACCAGCATCAGTAAGTTGACTTACACTAATAAGATTATATTTCAAACCATCAACTAAACGAACATTAGAAATGGCAAACCTGTCATTACCAATAGTGCCTTTTCCATAATTCTGACGGTGTTTGAATCTCCAAGAGTAACTAAGCCACCTTCCTTGGCAACTAGAGATAAAAATTTGGATTTATCACCCGTCATGTGACGTGAACAGCCACTGTCGATGATCCATTTATTTCGCGGAACATGGACCTTCAAACAAACCTGCAAGAATTGCTTTATGTCTTAGGTACCCACTTAACCTTGGGTCCTGGTTGGTAGTATCACAATCTTATATAAATGTCTATCTGATTTCTTAATCCACATCTGAACGATATTAACAGAAGTATTAGCAGATTTATATCTAGCAGACGATTATAAGATGAGTTAGAAGAGTGGCCCTTGATACCACATATTCTAGATTCAGATGTAGGGTGGCCAGCTTTCCCACAATCTCGACCATTTCTCATAAGGCATCTTATACTTCATAGGAGTTCGCTTGTAACCGCCTTGAAATGCACGTTTCTTGATTGACTCACATCCTAAACCTCCTTATCAAGAGAAGATTTTTGTTCACCAAGAAGAGCATTCAAAGTTCCTTCTCCATGAAAACATTTAGCTAATCCTTTTCAAGCTGTTCGACTTTCTGCTTTAATTCAGGAAACCAGGGGATCAGGAACACTGTCTTCTTTAACGGTTTCTGAATCAACAGATATTGACTCTTTCTTCAAGGCTTCAAGACATACATCTTTCATCTCAATCTCATTTTTGAGATATAGATTTTCTCAGTAAGTTTTGAAACCCTTTCAAGCAATGATTTGTTCTCAGCAACTAAAGCTTCTTCCTTCATGGGGTCATCCATTTCACTAAGAACTTCACTTAATGCTTGTTTTAAATAAGCATTCTTTTCTTTTAACTTTTTAACCTGGACCTGCAAATTCAACATAGATGAAGATATATTTGAATTATACTTAATATTCTGTACCTCATTCATTGTCACTGGAGTTGTCCTCTAGTCCAGCAAAGCAAAGTTGAGCAACTTCATCGTCTGAATCGATCTCCACGTCAGATTCATCATCACTCCAAGTAATTAATGCCTTCTTTTTGTTCTTCAGCTTGTAACAGTCCTTTTTGAAGTGCCCTTTCTTTCCACACTCAAAGCAAGTATCTTTGCTTTGATTCACTTTAACCTCCTTGCTCGGATAGATTTGAAGTCCTTCTTCATAAACTGCGATTTCACAGGTCATTTGGAGGCATTCCGTTTGGCAAGAATTATGAAACTTCTTTGTTAGAAGAGCAATATCTTCATCAGAATCGTCAGGAGACTCATCTGCATCTGCATTAAGTGCAAGAGTTTTCTACGAGGAGCTCATCTTCTTCATCATATCTACGTAGCTGATTTTCGAATTCCTCCAATTCACTGAACAGTGTTAGAGTATCCATAGTCGAAAGCAGTGTTGAATCCTGCAGAATGGTAACCTTTGGAGCAAACTTCTTTGGCATTGCTCTGAGGATTTTCCTATTTATCTCAGATTGAGGAATGATCCTTTCCAGAAGTGAGATGGAATTCATCAATGTCAGAAACTCCCTTGAGCATCTCGCACGCTTCATCTCTTTCCAACCTGAAACCTTCATAGTCACTCATTAGCATACTTAATTTTACTTCACGTACCTTAGACGTGCCTTCGTGGCTGACTTTGATCGTATCCCAAATCTGCTTGGCAGTAGTACATGCTGAAACTTTTCTTAATTCTGTAGCTACCATGCCATTGAGAAGTGAGTTCATAGCTTTAGCATTGGAATTCATTGCGTTCACTTCTTCGGGAGAGAGATCCTTGAGAGATTTTGGCTTTCCTTCTTTCATAGGAATTGTGAAACCATTTTCTACAGCATCCCATTCAAATGCATCACGCTGGAGAAAGATTTTCATTCGAAACTTCCAGTCATTGTAGTTTTCAGCACCATGAAGCAGTGGTGGATAATTGTTTGAATACCTATCTGGTTGAGCCATGGATCGCTAGCAAAATAAACACTAAAAGAGAATTAAATGCACCTGCTCTGATACCAAATGAAATTCGATGGCTCGATAGATAAAATAATATTCTAACTGTCAAGGCAAATGAGACAGTCTCTTATGCAAATGGGACAGTCCCTTTACAAATGAGACAGGGTATGGGACAGTCTCAATTACACTGCAGAAAATAAATAACGGAAATAAAATGCAGAATGCTGAGAACTGAAAAGAAAAAACACCAGAAGTTTTCACTTGGTTCGGCCCCTACACCTAGTCTATGGCCTACATCCAAGTCCCCATGCCAACTAGCATAGAGAATGTATTATATCAACTTTAATAAAAGAACTTACAATCTTTTCCTTGATTACCAATATAGCACCTGAAAGAAACCCTTTCCCAAGCTACCTTGCTACCTAGCCCACTGCTATTCCTTAGCCTTCTAGCTACCTTGCTATACTTTGAAATCAAGCTTGCCACAACCCGGCACAAAGTTGATATGAATACACTATTCAGTTACAAGAATAAACAAATTGATTACAACTCAAACTAAGTTTCTTGTTTTTCTGGATATGAATATCTCGGGTATGAAACAAGAAAATGATTTCAGATGATGAAGGATTCTCGTGAAAGTGTTAGCTACAAATCTGAAATGAAGAGTTGTATTTATAAGCAAAGTTCTAACAGATTTATTTTCAAACACAAGATAAGATTGGAAGATAAGTTTGTTTGAAAATATTTGAATGAAGCTTTTAAACAGATCTGTTAGTACGTTGAAAAAGATAAATCAAGTAAAGATAAGGCTTGAGAGATTTTAAACTTGATTTATAAGATAAAGTGGTGAGTTTGTTTGAGATAAGGTTTATCCAGATAAACAAGATATACATAAAACCCTAACAAACCTAATCCTGAGAAATAGCCACCTGGAAAATCTGAAACACTGCAATCTCTGGACTCTAAACTGCTGTTATATTGCAATCTGAATATCATCATAAACTCGTAGATTAACAATCAGACACAGTTTTAAGGTTTAATTAAACTGGTTTTTGTGATTTTCTTTCACTTTCACATACATAACCCCGAATGAACTTATGCATTTTTGTCATTTGACTTTAAACTTACTTCTTAACCCAACTCGCTTTGGTTTAACACTCAATTTAGGGAAATACTAACATCTACAAATGAAAAGCCACTCTAAAAGAAATATGCCTCTAAATCTTACAGTTCTTCGGTGTGGATAACTTATACAAGTAACATAATGTAAGATAGGATTACAAATGTAAAACCAGCTGTATAATTCAAACTGCAACTTAGCTAACAACAGAAGTTATAAAAAGGCCTTCCTAAATGAAAAATTTAAAGTATGACCACCAAATTTGACCTAAAACCAAAGCCCAACAAAGCTAGGCCAAAGCTGAATAAATAAAATAAACTACACTCATCAAGATGAAAGGGAAATAATACTATGAATCATGAAAAACAGAATCAACCAAGAGCAATTTACAAGCATACAACATAAAAATCATTTATATGATATGTAAATGTTATAAAAATGTCAAGCACTAAATGCTAAAGTTATCTCACAGCCTACAGTAATTATTAAATTTTGAAATTAGGAGTACATACAAATATTAGATAAACAACTAGAAAAGCTTAAAAAATAACGTGTTCTTGAAATGGAACTAGTTATAAAAACCTTGTATTTTTGCAGTAAAATAAGCAAAGTTCAACAACTTAGATTACTCGGCCTTAGTACTCGGGAGACTGCTCGGACTCGGCCCTATTTTCGATCCTGTTTTGCTCTATTCGGTTATAAGTCAGTCTTCTACTTGAGGAGACTCCCATCTTTTGACACCCTCCAAGGTGAAACTCCTCTCTAGACTGATAAAACCGGGGACATAAGTCATCGCACCAAATGTGAGAAACTCACCCTCCGGGAAAATATGATGTCGCAATGTTTTATGTTGAGGATGATAAGTGAACAATTGAAGTTGGTCACAATACATTAAGATGTTCCCATCTTTGAGAACTTTAAGAAGCCGAACCATGTCGGTATTTATACCTTCATGTAACGGAGGATTAGGACTGATGATGAGTTTTTTACTCCAACTATCTTCCACGCCATAATCTCTCTTCACCCAAATAAAAAGTTCAGAGTATAGTGTTATATCACATATACAGAAGCAACCTTTAAGTACTCCCAAGTTCCTAAAATGATTATGGACTCCCAAGATGCTAAAATGATCTGTATTCCCAGGAGCCCGTGGAGGAGCTTCCATTGGACGAAATAATTCTCTATCCAAATCGAAAACACATATTAGTTCACCAGCTAACCAATGGAGGCGGCCACTGACATAGTGACCCCTATCATGTTCATTCAGATGGAAGGGGACATGTCCTAGATCTCTCCACATGCCGGTTCCAAGCGTATAAACCTCGCTCCCTAGGTCATATTCAGTTGAAGGAAATCTACCCTTATAAAAACGTACAATCTTGTACTGTTGGTTCGATTCAACAAGTCTAAAGCCATAATATCCCTTTAAATATGATACTCTGGTGTACTCGGAATCTTGAAGGCGTATGTACTCTTGTGTAATTGGATTGCATACATATGCTGAATCATCATAACTATCTTCTAAGCATATTAACCCATTAACTGATCCAATTAACCCCACATAGTCTCCCAAGGCAAGTCCCGGGGAAAATCTCATCATAGGCTCGTGATGAATATCATGTTGGTGATGTTGGTCATCTAGTTCAACCACTGCAAGGTCACCATCATTGTCATCATCTACGTCCTCGGCGTCTCCTTGATGAAGTAAAAGCATTTTAGATGATATAGAGAGATGCAGACGCGAAAAAAATGGTTCTGAAACTATATTACACCATCTTTTGCACACGCTTTTGCATGACACTATTGTCCTCACAGGAGTTCTTGATATAATTTCAGCAATCAATTCTTCTAGTAAGTCCATAGTGGAGAATTTGTCACTGCACACCTTGAATCAAATAAAATAATTCTTTTCAGTGAAGAAATATATCATTGACTAATTTTATAAATCTCAAACAAAACAAAGAATCATTATGCAAATGCACCTCTATCTTCATTCAAATTTCCAAAATAAAAAAAATTCATATATCATGATTTGTTAAATATTAGCTAGGATATGACACAAGTGAGATCATGTCACAATGGTGACATCATAATTAATGTAGCAAGATGAGCCACCAAGTGACAAAAGCAAGCTTTAAAGAGAAGCTATGTTTTTTTATATAAAGAGACTTACTCTTCCTTCTTGTATAACAAAGCACAACAGAAAATGCAGCAGAAGTGGTAGTATAGACAATACACACAGTTCACTGTATTCTTGTGTTCATTATCTTGCTCTGTAGTAGTATAGCAATGCACACAGTTAACTGTACTCTTGTGTTCATTATCTTTCTCTCCTTCTTTTTCTATATTTAGTCATATATACATATAAATTGTGACATGATTATATTTCTAAAGAAAATCATGTCTTGACTTAAATTTATTAACAATTAACATACTAAGTCCCAATGTATTAAAAATTTAATAGATTAAATGGCTTGATTTGGAATCCAATCTGTTTTGACCGAGGCCAAATTAATAAAACCCTTTTATTCTTAAAACTTTCATCCTGATTCTAATGGGAATATTTCCCCTGTGATGAGCTCTAGTGATGCGCTCTTCAATCCAACATACAAGTGGAATCCCAAGGGGGGTGTATTAACACATACATGAACTGAGTAATCGAGAAATTCTTTTATATATCTAGCTCTGAAAATTTCAAATTATTAATTCTTCACTTAGTAATCATTGAAAAGTTTGTTAATTAATAGAATCACGAAATTTAATAGTAAGATATGAAAAAATAAAGTATATAATTCAGAAAATACCTCTTACAAGGGCTTGGAGTAGAAAGAAGAGGCAAGGCTACGGTTTCGTGCACAGTAGAAATTTGGAAGCACAAACGGTGAGTAGATTTCGAGCCAAAGGAACTCAGAAGCACATGCGTTGGAATTTTTTTACACGGTTATGTATAACAATTCATTTTTATGTTTGCTACATGGCATTGGGATATCAAGTCAGTAAAGTACTCTATACTAGGAAATAGGCGGCGTATCGTATGGGCTATAATATTTTTGGTCCGAACTACAAGTTAGTAAAAGGACCGCGTTTCGTGTAGGCCTATAATATTATTGGTCTGAAGTTCAAGTCATTAATTATTTTCTAATCGAAAAATATAAGAAAACAACTACTTCAACATCCTCATGAAAACGATCCCAATTTATAATATCGTCGATAGTACGGTTATAAAAAAATAAAAATGGTACTTTATCTTTAATTTCTCACAATTTCCAAAATCTAACATACTTATTATCTACTCTTATCATTAAATGATATAAAATGTAAGTTCGGATTTTGAATCAATATTTAAGGAGCGTATACTTCTACATTTTAAAGCACGTTTCTTCGGGTAATACCCTGTTGTAAATTTCACCTTTTCTTAAATTTTCCTTGTCATCCATTGTGGTGCCTTGTCCCGAAAGGAGTACTAACAATGACTCTTAAGAACACTTGCAATGTGGGAACAAAATTAATTAACATATATACATAATCATATACATGTGGGCACAAATTAGAACCAATCCTTAAAATAGAATCTCATAATCATGTGAATTCTGCTGCATAACCCTAAATTTTAAATAGATTTTTAAAATCTAAACATATATACATCACTTTCGTAAGTTTAAAAATATTTTGAACATATGCTTAAAATTCAGACCACACAGCCCATGAGAGTCGGCCGCCCTAACTTCATCAAACCCTAGCCGCCCTACCTTCTTCTTCACCCTTTATACCCATCTCTATCTCCATATTCATCTACATCTTCTCCTTTTATTTACTTTTTCTTTAATAAAATCGAGATTTATTTTACAAAACTCGAAAAATCCATTAAAGTTCTTCACTTTAGTTTTAAGATCTACTAAGGTAAGAGTCTGGATTTTATAATAAAATTCAGTTTTTGGATTCAAAATCTGCGGTCTAACAACATATTACAATTTGGTGTTATTCCGAGATTTTTGAATTTTGGGTTGTTTTCGTATTATTCTGTTTAAGTTATTATTTGTGTGTTTCATTGTCTCGCTTTATGCGATGTGTCTCGCTTTGTGCGATGTGGTGGTTGTGTTGAAAATAAATTGGATGGTGTATTGGGAGATCTGGATATCTCGCATCAACAACACTTTCGGCAGGTCTATAGCTGGTGTCCGACAGGTAGATAGCTGGGGTGCGTTTGGAACGGTGGTGAAAATCACATGTGCTCACCTCTCACAAAAATATTTGTTCATAACATGAGGCCTCTAAACTCAGTTGTTGCAACTGAGTCCTCTGAACGTTGCAATATCAATCGAATTAATGTGAGGGTCAATTGTGAAACTACTGTTTTCGGGGGAGATGCGTGCTGGATTGTCCGGGAAATCATTACCTTCATTTTTAATTTTCAGAATATGTGTATTCAGTTTGTTAAGCAATCCGGAAACAAAACAGCTAATTATTTAGCTCTATTTGTTTTTCAACCTGGTTGCATGATCAGTTGGGGGTTTGTCCCGATTGAATCTCTTTCAAGTTATTAATGAAATCTGCTTTAAATTTGGCAAAAAAAAAGACCACACAACCCTCATTGTGATATTGTTCTTTAACTATTTTCTCACCTACTTTGTAAATAACTGAGGAGTCCTATAATCAATTAGTCTTATTGCACGATTCATATCATTGACAAAATCAGATTAAGAAAATACTTTGTTATCTTGCAACTGTGTAAAAAAGGAGTCATATTGGTTCATTTGTAAATGAGTACGAAAAAGGCAAGATCTTTCGTAAACATAATAATTTACCCACTAATATTAAAAAAACCTAAGCATCTATACTCTTTATTAATAAGCGAAACTATGTATAATTTGGTGCTAAAAGTACCCAAGTACCAAATTTTGGTACTTACATGACATAAGTTGACTTTTATTCTCTATCAACTTTGTTTTTAACACAAGTCGACTTTTGTTCTTTGTAAATTTTATTTTGTTTTAAGTTAGTATTCATCCAATCGTCTTTTTAATTTATAAAATAAAAATATTTTTTAAACGATTTTTAAATTATATTAAATATTTATTAAGTTATGTTAAATTAAGTAAAATAACTTATATTTATTTTTAATTTTAGAAAAACTAAAAACTACTAACACGAATCGACTTATTTTTCTGTAAACTTTATTTATTTATAAATTATATTAAAAATTTATTAAGTTACGATAAATTAAGTAAAATAACATATATTAACTTTTATTTTGAAAAACTACTAACTACAAAGTAAACTATTAACACGAATTGACTTCTATTCTGTGTAAACTTTATCATCTGTAGTATTATTTTAAAAATAAATAATACTCCGGGAGGAGAATTTATGATTATGCCTCCTGAGTCGGAGCCTCTTGCTTAAATACGGTTTACCTTGGTTCAACGCTATTGCGTGAGCCCGTAGGGTTAACCAGTGCGCACCAGAAGCCCGAAGGATAACGGCTGCGGGTTACCTACGAAAAAAAATTATTGATTTAATGATCGTATATGTTACTCTCCATCACAACGTTTATGTACTTTAAATTAAAAAATCACATTTTAACAGTAACAAATTTATGACATGTATTTAGATTATATTTAGTAATATTAAATTAAGTTTAATAACATATATTTACTTTTAATTTGTAAATTAATTTTTATCGATAATTAAGTAATATTAAATAAACTATATTAAAAGGCTAATTATAAGATAATTACCAAATTATATTAATTAATATTAAATTGTCTAAAGAACAAATATTTGGTTCATAAGATAGAGATATAATTCATTTCACAAAAATAAAACTTATATTGTACTTGGTAAACAGATTGCTTAGAATCTTCTGAAAAAATCGTCAATAATTAGTGTTATAACTTTTGAGTTATTAAGAACCATTTTACCTTCTGTTGTAAAAATCGGAGATCGGGGAAGATCGGTCTAACTACCGATTTGGGATTAGTTGAAAGTCGAGGACTAATCGAAATTGTTAATCGGAGTAAAAATCAAATCTATTATAATATTAAATTATATTTAATATATTAGTTATTTATTAACAAATATATATTTATTATATCATAATTTCTATAAATATTCATATTTAAATTAATATAGTATTTCATTTTAATAAATAAAATATATATACTCCAATAAAGGAAAATTCGTAAGGATTAATCAAATTTCAAAAATATAATCGGTCGAGTACTTTGTAGGAGATTAATCGATTGAATAAAGGAATTTTAGAATACTATTTTACCCAAGTTAAGACCGACTTTCAAAAAGTTGGGATTAATAACTCTTGGTGAAAAATGAAATGACTAGGTGAAAAATGAAATGACTAGGTGAAAATCGAGTTAAAAATCGTGTTTTACAAAAATCAGTCATCGAAAAAAATTGAAATCAGTCGATTAAAAATTGGGTTAATTGGTAAACAATTGGATTCACTGGTAAAAAATTAAAATATATATATATATATATAAATAAAAAATTAAAAGTATGAATCCGGTTAATACGTGAAAAATCAGGTTAGTTGGTCAAAAATCAGACTCATTGGTAAAAAATATAAAAAAATATAAATCAAAAATTAAAAGTATAAATGATAAAAAATTAAAAAATATATATATTCTCTTAAACACATAATTACTATTTAAACTTTCTTAATTTTTCATCTTAAATTGATCTCAGTTCATAAGTTACATCTCAAAAATTATATTTACTTTAATAGTGGGACATATTTAAAATTTCTTTATATAAATATAAATAATAAAAATTGTATATGTATAATCAAAATAAATACACAATTACATATATTAATATTTATATCTAAAACTAATATTAAATTAGTTCTAATTAATGACTCAGTTAATCATTTTGATCAATCCCTGATTAGCCGATTAATCACTAGACGTGTGGCTGTAATTCAAGTCGGGCGGCTCGCGAGTTCGCCCGGCTCGAACTCGTTTAAGTGGGCTTGACTCGGCTCGTTTAGTTAAACGAGCCGAGCTCGGGTAGAGGTTCCGGCTCGTTTAATTACTCGAGCTGGCTCGGCTCGGCTCGTGAAATTAAACGAGACGAGTTCGGGTAGAGATTTAGGCTCGATTAAGTGTAAAATTAAACGAGCCGGCTCGCCCGACTCGTAAAAACCGGCTCGTTTAGCTAAATGAGCCGGCTCGACTCGACTCGTAAAATTAAACGAGTCGATTTCGGACAGAGGTTTAGGCTCGTTTAACTAAACGAGCCGGCTCGACTCGACTCGATTAATCTCGGCTCGAATTACGCCCTGCTCGAAACTCGGCTCGCTCGGCCCGAATTACAGCCCTAACTAGACGGTCCCGCTACTGATAAAGTCCAATTTCCAATTTTTACAAGACCGGTTAGAAATTTCTATATTTTAATGATTAAATACAAATTAAAACTGGACAAATATTGTTTTTAATATATTTGATTAACTTACTAAATAATAAGTAAATAATCAAGTGAGATGAATATTACAATTAATAGTAGGACTGTAAATGAGAAGAGATGTTCGTAAACGAAATTCAGGATTGACATGTTTACGTAAACTCGATTCGGTTCAGTATTCTAAACGAGGGCGATCAAGAATATGAAAATGAATTCGAATGAATAATTGAGCCGAGCTTTTTGTTTGCTGGATTCTGACTCGGCTTGTTTAGCTCGTAATCGACTCAGACTTGACTCGAACTCGACTCATATAAAGTTCATATATATTATAAATAATAAATTATTATTGATCACTTAAATATTGTTATTATTACATTTTTCTCATAATTTAATAATTTTTTTTAAATATTTTAGAAAATTTGCTTGTATTTCTAAATTAAACACTTAGTTTTTTCATAATGAAACTATCCAATATTGTTACCAACTCATCTCCAATTTTTAATATTTTTATAAAATCATTAAATAACTTGTGATTTATAAAAATTAAACTTAAGCAAAATATCTAAACATAATAACATTTCGACATGGACATTTTAAAATATAACGTACAAACTCTCTTTCGCTCTCTATTGAGTAGCCATCTCAAAATAGCCTCAATCTTGTTTTTCTTGATTTAGTTTCCATTTTTCCTTGGTTACCAATTTATTTGGGTTTGTTTAGTTTCTCCTTAATTGTGAGAGTTTGGTTTTTATTTCTTGTTGGTCATATGTCTGGGATTACAATTCTGCAGAAATTTCATGATATTGATTAAGTGATAAAGGTTTTATGATGATGCATCTATGGTTGATTGCTCAAAACAACAACTGAAATATTACAACATGTACATATCTCTTTAAAAAATTACTTGGTTGCCTATCAAAGAACGAAGGATTCAACAACGATATGATCATACGTTTGTTCAATTTCGATTATATGTGTAAATGCCGTATATTATTGAATTTTTTTTTTAAAAAAATAAGTAATGTATGATTTCTAAAATTAAGAACTCAAAAATTTAAAATAAATTGTTTATGTTCTTAAAACACAACTTGAAAAATAAATGATTTAGATTAGAAATTATGGGTAGAGTGTTTGTATATATATCATTATAAAATAAAAACTAGTATTTGATCTTGATGCAATTTGTAAACTAAAAATTATATTTTAAATTCGGTCGAGTAAAAAATACATGTGAAATATTAGGGGACAACTCGAGTTTGTTCAAATTCGGCTCGAATTCATATAATAAAGAGCCGATCTTGAACATCACTTTCCGTTAGTTTATTAAATTCAGCTCATCTAAAAAAAGAAAATTAAGCTAAACTTGATCTGGACGGCTCAGATCCGTTCGTTTGCTAAATTTAAATATGTCATAGTTGTAAATAGCATCGTCGTGTTCATAAATTTTTTCTTACAATAAATGATATAATAAAAAAGGAGTTAGGTTCAAATTTACAAAAATATCGCTAATTTGTAGTGTTTTTTTATATTAAAATAATTTAGATAAAATAGTAAACTATGTTTTAATCCCATGTGACACCCCAGGCAGCCTCACATTTAGGCTGTGTGACCTCCAAAAGTATACCACCATATACAAACTCGAGCCCGATAAACTTGGAATTTGAACATTTGCATCAATTACAAACTACAACGAGGCTTATGAAATTGTCAAGTTTTTGCAGTGTCTTAATTTGAGGATGATTACTGGAGGGGAAAAAATCACTGTAGCATATTAATTCCCCACAGGGCGAACTTGTAATGTGATACTCAAACGACCATTTCTTTAATCATAATGGCTGAGTCAAAGAAGTTCACATATACAACAGCACCTACTTTGTTAGAGTTTCCCACAAACTCCAGGAACATAGGCAGTTAATTGAACAGCAACTTTCTTCGAACTGAAAGTACACAAACTTCCATAATGGCCTTTGGATCATAAACTAAGCAATGAAGATTGTCATAGACACATACTACATCATAATTCCTAACTATTAAAATCAAGATATCGAGAAACAAGTTGAAAATCAAGATAAACCAGAGTAGCCCTAAACAGCTTTAAAGCTTTCAGGATACATTTAAATCCGATGAACAACTTTGAGCTTCTAGCGCAGACAGAGCAGCGAGAGCACTTATAGTATATGTTATCAGACACAGTTTTAAGGTTTAATTAAACTGGTTTTTGTGATTTTCTTTCACTTTCACATACATAAGCCCGAATGAACTTATGCATTTTTGTCATTTGACTTTAAACTTACTTCTTAACCCAACTCGCTTTGGTTTAACACTCAATTTTAGGGAAATACTAACATCTACAAATGAAAAGCCACTCTAAAAGAAATATGCCTCTAAATCTTACAGTTCTTCCGTGTGGATAACTTATACAAGTAACATAATGTAAGATAGGATTACAAATGTAAAACCAGCTGTATAATTCAAACTGCAACTTAGCTAACAACAGAAGTTATAACAAGGCCTTCCTAAATGAAAAATTTAAAGTATGACCACCAAATTTGACCTAAAACCAAAGCCCAACAAAGCTAGGCCAAAGCTGAATAAATAAAATAAACTACACTCATCAAGATGAAAGGGAAATAATACTATGAATCATGAAAAACAGAATCAACCAAGAGCAATTTACAAGCATACAACATAAAAATCATTTATATGATATGTAAATGTTATAAAAATGTCAAGCACTAAATGCTAAAGTTATCTCGCAGCCTACAGTAATTATTAAATTTTGAAATTAGGAGTACATACAAATATTAGATAAACAACTAGAAAAGCTTTAAACATAACGTGTTCTTGAAATGGAACTAGTTATAAAAACCTTGTATTTTTGCAGTAAAATAAGCAATGTTCAACAACTTAGACTCGGCCCTATTTTCGATCCTGTTTTGCTCTATTCGGTTATAAGTCAGTCTTCTACTTGAGGAGACTCCCATCTTTTGACACCCTCCAAGGTGAAACTCCTCTCTAGACTGATAAAACCGGGGACATAAGTCATCGCACCAAATGTGAGAAACTCACCCTCCGGGAAAATGTGATGTCGCAATGTTTTATGTTGAGGATGATAAGTGAACAATTGAAGTTGGTCACAATACATTAAGATGTTCCCATCTTTGAGAACTTTAAGAAGCCGAACCATGTCGGTATTTATACCTTCATGTAACGGAGGATTAGGAGTGATGATGAGTTTTTTACTCCAACTATCTTCCACGCCATAATCTCTCTTCACCCAAATAGAAAGTTCAGAGTATAGTGTTATATCACATATACACAAGCAACCTTTAAGTACTCCCAAGTTCCTAAAATGATTATGGACTCCCAAGATGCTAAAATGATCTGTATTCCCAGGAGCCCGTGGAGGAGCTTCCATTGGACGAAATAATTCTCTATCCAAATCGAAAGCACATATTAGTTCACCAGCTAACCAATGGAGGCGGCCACTGACATAGTGACCCCTATCATGTTCATTCAGATGGAAGGGGACATGTCCTAGATCTCTCCACATGCCGGTTCCAAGCGTATAAACCTCGCTCCCTAGGTCATATTCAGTTGAAGGAAATCTACCCTTATAAAAACGTACAATCTTGTACTGTTGGTTCGATTCAACAAGTCCAAAGCCATAATATCCCTTTAAATATGATACTCTGGTGTACTCGGAATCTTGAAGGCGTATGTACTCTTGTGTAATTGGATTGCATACATATGCTGAATCATCATAACTATCTTCTAAGCATATTAACCCATTAACTGATCCAATTAACCCCACATAGTCTCCCAAGGCAAGTCCCGGGGAAAATCTCATCATAGGCTCGTGATGAATATCATGTTGGTGATGTTGGTCATCTAGTTCAACCACTGCAAGGTCACCATCATTGTCATCATCTACGTCCTCGGCGTCTCCTTGATGAAGTAAAAGCATTTTAGATGATATAGAGAGATGCAGACGCGAAAAAAATGGTTCTGAAACTATATTACACCATCTTTTGCACACGCTTTTGCATGACACTATTGTCCTCACAGGAGTTCTTGATATAATTTCAGCAATCAATTCTTCTGGTAAGTCCATAGTGGAGAATTTGTCACTGCACACCTTGCATCAAATAAAATAATTCTTTTCAGTGAAGAAATATATCATTGACTAATTTTATAAATCTCAAACAAAACAAAGAATCATTATGCAAATGCACCTCTATCTTCATTCAAATTTCCAAAATAAAAAAATTCATATATCATGATTTGTTAAATATTAGCTAGGATATGACACAAGTGAGATCATATCACAATGGTGACATCATAATTAATGTAGCAAGAGGAGCCACCAAGTGACAAAAGCAAGCTTTAAAGAGAAGCTATGTTTTTTTATATAAAGAGACTTACTCTTCCTTCTTTTATAACAAAGCACAACAGAAAATGCAGCAGAAGTGGTAGTATAGACAATACACACAGTTCACTGTATTCTTGTGTTCATTATCTTGCTCTGTAGTAGTATAGACAATGCACACAGTTAACTGTACTCTTGTGTTCATTATCTTTCTCTGCCTTCTTTTTCTATATTTAGTCATATATACATATAAATTGTGACATGATTATATTTCTAAAGAAAATCATGTCTTGACTTAAATTTATTAACAATTAACATACTAAGTCCCAATGTATTAAAAATTTAATAGATTAAATGGCTTGATTTGGAATCCAATCTATTTTGACCGATGCCAAATTAATAAAACCCTTTTATTCTTAAAACTTTCATCCTGATTCTAATTGGAATATTTCCCCTGTGATGAGCTCTAGTGATGCGCTCTTCAATCCAACATATAAGTGGAATCCCAAGGGGGGTGTATTAACACATACATGAACAGAGTAATCGAGAAATTCTTTTATATATCTAGCTCTGAAAATTTCAAATTATTAATTCTTCACTTAGTAATCATTGAAAAGTTTGTTAATTAATAGAATCACGAAATTTAATAGTAAGATATGAAAAAATAAAGTATATAATTCAGAAAATACCTCTTACAAGGGCTTGGAGTAGAAAGAAGAGGCAAGGCTACGGTTTCGTGCACAGTAGAAATTTGGAAGCACAAACGGTGAGTAGATTTCGAGCCGAAGGAACTCAGAAGCACATGCGTTGGAATTTTTTTACACGGTTATGTATAATAATTCATTTCTATGTTTGCTACATGGCATTGGGATATCAAGTCAGTAAAGTACTCTATACTAGGAAATAGGCGGCGTATCGTATGGGCTATAATATTTTTGGTCCGAACTACAAGTTAGTAAAAGGACCGCGTTTCGTGTAGGCCTATAATATTATTGGTCTGAAGTTCAAGTCATTAATTATTTTCTAATCGAAAAATGTAAGAAAACAACTACTTCAACGTCCTCGTGAAAACGATCCCAATTTATAATATCGTCGGTAGTACGGTTATAAAAAAATAAAAATGGTACTTTATCTTTAATTTCTCACAATTTCCAAAATCTAACATACTTATTATCTACTCTTATCATTAAATGATATAAAATGTAAGTTCGGATTTTGAATCAATATTTAAGGAGCGTATACTTCTACATTTTAAAGCACGTTTCTTCGGTACCCTGTTGTAAATTTCACCTTTTCTTAAATTTTCCTTGTCATCCATTGTGGTGCCTTGTCCCGAAAGGAGTACTAACAATGACTCTTAAGAACACTTGCAATGTGGGAACAAATTAATTAACATATATACATAATCATATACATGTGGGCACAAATTAGAACCAATCCTTAAAATAGAATCTCATAATCATGTGAATTCTGCTGCATAACCCTAAATTTTAAATAGATTTTTAAAATCTAAACATATATACATCACTTTCGTAAGTTTAAAAATATTTTGAACATATGCTTAAAATTCAGACCACACAGCCCATGAGAGTCGGCCGCCCTAACTTCATCAAACCCTAGCCGCCCTATCTTCTTCTTCACCCTTTATACCCATCTCTATCTCCATATTCATCTACATCTTCTCCTTTTATTCACTTTTTCTTTAATAAAATCGAGATTTGTTTTACAAAACTCGAAAAATCCATTACAGTTCTTCACTTTAGTTTTAAGATCTACTAAGGTAAGAGTCTGGATTTTATAATAAAATTCAGTTTTTGGATTCAAAATCTGCGGTCTAACAACATATTACAATTTGGTGTTATTCCGAGATTTTTGAATTTTGGGTTGTTTTCGTATTATTCTGTTTAAGTTATTATTTGTGTGTTTGATTGTCTCGCTTTATGCGATGTGTCTCGCTTTGTGCGATGTGGTGGTTGTGTTGAAAATGAATTGGATGGTGTATTGGGAGATCTGGATATCTCGCATCAACAACACTTTCGGCAGGTCTATAGCTGGTGTCCGGCAGGTAGATAGCTGGGGTGCGTTTGGAACGGTGGTGAAAATCACATGTGCTCACCTCTCACAAAAATATTTGTTCATAACATGAGGCCTCTAAACTCAGTTGTTGCAACTGAGTCCTCTGAACGTTGCAATATCAATCGAATTAATGTGAGGGTCAATTGTGAAACTACTGTTTTCGGGGGAGATGCGTGCTGGATTGTCCGGGAAACCATTACCTTCATTTTTAATTTTCAGAATATGTGTATTCAGTTTGTTAAGCAATCCGGAAACAAAACAGCTAATTATTTAGCTCTATTTGTTTTTCAACCTGGTTGCATGATCAGTTGGGGGTTTGTCCCGATTGAATCTCTTTCAAGTTATTAATTAAATTTGCTTTAAATTTGGCAAAAAAAAAAGGCCACACAACCCTCATTGTGATATTGTTCTTTAACTATTTTCTCACCTACTTGTAAATAACTGAGGAGTCCTATAATCAATTAGTCTTATTGCACGATTCATATCACTGACAAAATCACATTAAGAAAATCCTATGTTATCTTGCAACTGTGTAAAAAGGAGTCATATTGGTTCATTTGTAAATGAGTATGAAAAGGGCAAGATCTTTCGTAAACATAATAATTTACCCACTAATATTAAAAAAACCTAAGCATCTATACTCTTTATTAATAAGCGAAACTATGCATAATTTGGTGCTAAAAGTACCCAAGTACCAAATTTTGGTACTTACATGACATAAGTTGACTTTTATTCTCTATCAACTTTGTTTTAACACAAGTCGACTTTATTCTTTGTAAATTTTATTTTGTTTTAAGTTAGTATTCATCCAATCGTCTTTTTAATTTATAAAATAAAAATATTTTTTAAACGATTTTTAAATTATATTAAATATTTATTAAGTTATGTTAAATTAAGTAAAATAACTTATATTTATTTTTAATTTTAGAAAAACTAAAACTACTAACACGAATCGACTTATTTTTCTGTAAACTTTATTTATTTATAAATTATATTAAAAATTTATTAAGTTACGATAAATTAAGTAAAATAACATATATTACTTTTATTTTGAAAAACTACTAACTACAAAGTAAACTATTAACACGAATTGACTTCTATTCTGTGTAAACTTTATCATTTGTAGTATTATTTTAAAAATAAATAATACTCCGTAAGGAGAATTTATGATTATGCCTCCTGAGTCGGAGCCTCTTGCTTAAATGCGGTTTACCTTGGTTCAACGCTATTGCGTGAGCCCGTAGGGTTAACCAGTGCGCACCCCGAAGCCCGAAGGATAACGGCTGCGGGTTACCTACGAAAAAATTATTGATTTAATGATCGTATATGGTACTGTCCATCACAACGTTTATGTACTTTAAATTAAAAAATCACATTTTAACAGTAACAAATTTATGACATGTATTTAGATTATATTTAGTAATATTAAATTAAGTTTAATAACATATATTTACTTTTAATTTGTAAATTAATTTTTATCGATAATTAAGTAATATTAAATAAACTATATTAAAGGCTAATTATAAGATAATTTCCAAATTATATTAATTAATATTAAATTATCTAAAGAACATATATTTGGTTCATAAGATAGAGATACAATTCGTTTCACAATAATAAAACTAATATTGTACTTGGTAAACAGATTGCTTAGAATCTTCTGAAAAATCGTCAATAATTAGTGTTATAACTTTTGAGTTATTAAAGAACCATTTTACCTTCTGTTGTAAAAAATCGGAGATCGGGGAAGATCGGTCTAGCTACCGATTTGGGATTAGTTGAAAGTCGAGGATTAATCGAAATTGTTAATCGGAGTAAAAATCAAATCTATTATAATATTAAATTATATTTAATATATTAGTTATTTATTAACAAATATATATTTATTATATCATAATTTCTATAAATATTCATATTTAAATAATGTAGTATTTCATTTAATAAATAAAATAATATACTCCAATAAAGGAAAATTCGTAAGGATTAATCAAATTTCAAAAATCGAATCGGTCGAGTACTTTGTAGGAGATTAATCGATTGAATAAAGAATTTTAGAATACTATTTTACCCAAGTTAAGACCGACTTTCAAAAAGTTGGGATTAATAACTCTTCGGTGAAAAATGAAATGACCTAGGTGAAAAATGAAATGACTAGGTGAAACTCGAGTTAAAAATCGTGTTTTTACAAAAATCAGTCATCGAAAAAAATTGAAATCAGTCGATTAAAAATTGGGTTAATTGGTAAACAATTGGATTCACTGGTAAAAAATTAAAAAATATATATATATATATAAATAAAAAATTAAAAGTATGAATCCGGTAAATACGTGAAAAATCAGGTTAGTTGGTCAAAATCAAACTCATTGGTAAAAATATAAAAAAATATAAATCAAAAATTAAAAGTATAAATGATAAAAAATTAAAAAATATATATTATTCTCTTAAACACATAATTACTATTAAACTTTCTTAATTTTCATCTTAAATTGATCTCAGTTCATAAGTTACATCTCAAAAATTATATTTACTTTAATAGTGGGACATATTTAAAATTTCTTTATATAAATATAAATAATAAAAATTTTATATGTATAATCAAAATAAATAAACAATTACATATATTAATATTTATATCTAAAACTAATATTAAATTAGTTCTAATTAATGACTCAGTTAACATTTTGATCAATCCCTGATTAGCCGATTAATCACTAGACGTGTGGCTGTAATTCAAGTCGGGCGTCTCGCGAGTTCGCCCGGCTCAAACTCGTTTAAGTGGGCTTGACTCGGCTCGTTTAGTTAAACGAGCCGAGCTCGGGTAGAGGTTCCGGCTCGTTTAATTACTCGAGCCGGCTCGGCTCGACTCGTAAAATTAAACGAGACGAGTTCGGGTACAGATTTAGGCTCGACTAAGTGTAAAATTAAACGAGCGGCTCGCCGACTCGTTTAAAACCGGCTCGTTTAGCTAAACGAGCCGGCTCGACTCGACTCATAAAAATTAAACGAGTCGAGTTCGGACAGAGGTTTAGGCTCGTTTAACTAAACGAGCCGGCTCGACTCGACTCGATTAATCTCGGCTCGAATTACGCCCTGCTCGAAACTCGGCTCGCTCGGCCCGAATTACAGCCCTAACTTGACGGTCCCGCTACTGATAAAGTCCAATTTCCAATTTTTACAAGACCGGTTAGAAAAATTTCTATATTTTAATGTATAAATACAAATTAAAACTGGACAAATATTGTTTTTAATATATTTGATTAACTTACTAAATAATAAGTAATAATCAAGTGAGATGAATATTACAATTAATAGTAGGACCGTAAATGAGAAGAGATGTTCGTAAACGAAATTCAGGATTGACTTGTTTACGTAAACTCGATTCGGTTCAGTATTCTAAACGAGGGCGATCAAGAATATGAAAATGAATTCGAATGAATAATTGAGCCGAGCTTTTTGTTTGCTGGATTCTGACTCGGCTTGTTTAGCTCGTAATCGACTCAGACTTGACTCGAACTCGACTCATATAAAGTTCATATATATTATAAATAATAAATTATTATTGATCACTTAAATATTGTTATTATTACATTTTTCTCATAATTTAATAATATTTTTTAAATATTTTAGAAAATTTGCTTTGTATTTCTAAATTAAACACTTAGTTTTTTCATAATGAAACTATCCAATATTGTTACCAACTCATCTCCAATTTTTAATATTTTTTATAAAATCATTAAATAACTTGTGATTTATAAAATTAAACTTAAGCAAAATATCTAAACATAATAACATTTTGACATGGACATTTTAAAATGTAACGTACAAACTCTCTTTCGCTCTCTATTGAGTAGCCATCTCAAAATAGCCTCAATCTTGTTTTTCTTGATTTAGTTTCCATTTTCCTTGGTTACCAATTTATTTGGGTTTGTTTAGTTTCTCCTTAATTGTGAGAGTTTGGTTTTTATTTCTTGTTGGTCATATGTCTGGGATTACAATTCTGCAGAAATTTCATGATATTGATTAAGTGATAAAGGTTTTATGATGATGCATCTATGGTTGATTGCTCAAAACAACAACTGAAATATTACAACATGTACATATCTCTTTAAAAAATTACTTGGTTGCCTATCAAAGAACGAAGGATTCAACAACGATATGATCATCGTTTGTTCAATTTCGATTATATGTGTAATGCCGTATATTATTGAATTTTTTTTTTAAAAAAAATAAGTAATGTATGATTTCTAAAATTAAGAACTCAAAAATTTAAAATAAAATTGTTTATGTTCTTAAAACACAACTTGAAAAATAAATGATTTAGATTAGAAATTATGGGTAGAGTGTTTGTATATATATCATTTATACAATAAAAACTAGTATTTGATCTTGATGCAATTTGTAAAACTAAAAATTATATTTTAAATTCGGTCGAGTAAAAAATACATGTGAAATATTAGGGGACAACTCGAGTTTGTTCAAATTCGGCTCGAATTCATATAATAAAGAGCCGATCTTGAACATCACTTTCCGTTAGTTTATTAAATTCAGCTCATCTAAAAAAAGAAAATTAAGCTAAACTTGATCTGGACGGCTCAGATCCGTTCGTTTGCTAAATTTAAATATGTCATAGTTGTAAATAGCATCGTCGTGTTCATAAATTTTTTCTTACAATATAATGATATAATAAAAAGGAGTTAGGTTCAAATTTACAAAAATATCGCTAATTGTAGTGTTTTTTTATATTAAAATAATTTAGATAAAATAGTAAACTATGTTTTAATCCCATGTGACACCCCAGGCAGCCTCACATTTAGGCTGTGTGACCTCCAAAAGTATACCACCATATACAAACTCGAGCCCGATAAACTTGGAATTTGAACATTTGCATCAATTACAAACTACAACGAGGCTTATGAAATTGTCAAGTTTTTGCAGTGTCTTAATTTGAGGATGATTACTGGAGGGGAAAAAATCACTGTAGCATATTAATTCCCCACAGGGCGAACTTGTAATGTGATACTCAAACGACCATTTCTTAATCATAATGGCTGAGTCAAAGAAGTTCACATATACAACAGCACCTACTTTGTTAGAGTTTCCCACAAACTCCAGGAACATAGGCAGTTAATTGAACAGCAACTTTCTTCGAACTGAAAGTACACAAACTTCCATAATGGCCTTTGGATCATAAACTAAGCAATGAAGATTGTCATAGACACATACTACATCATAATTCCTAACTATTAAAATCAAGATATCGAGAAACAAGTTGAAAATCAAGATAAACCAGAGTAGCCCTAAACAGCTTTAAAGCTTTCAGGATACATTTAAATCCGATGAACAACTTTGAGCTTCTAGCGCAGACAGAGCAGCGAGAGCACTTATAGTATATGTTATCAGACACAGTTTTAAGGTTTAATTAAACTGGTTTTTGTGATTTTCTTTCACTTTCACATACATAACCCCGAATGAACTTATGCATTTTTGTCATTTGACTTTAAACTTACTTCTTAACCCAACTCGCTTTGGTTAACACTCAATTTTAGGGAAATACTAACATCTACAAATGAAAAGCCACTCTAAAAGAAATATGCCTCTAAATCTTACAGTTCTTCCGTGTGGATAACTTATACAAGTAACATAATGTAAGATAGGATTACAAATGTAAAACCAGCTGTATAATTCAAACTGCAACTTAGCTAACAACAGAAGTTATAACAAGGCCTTCCTAAATGAAAAATTTAAAGTATGACCACCAAATTTGACCTAAAACCAAAGCCCAACAAAGCTAGGCCAAAGCTGAATAAATAAATAAACTACACTCATCAAGATGAAAGGGAAATAATACTATGAATCATGAAAAACAGAATCAACCAAGAGCAATTTACAAGCATACAACATAAAAATCATTTATATGATATGTAAATGTTATAAAAATGTCAAGCACTAAATGCTAAAGTTATCTCGCAGCCTACAGTAATTATTAAATTTTGAAATTAGGAGTACATACAAATATTAGATAAACAACTAGAAAAGCTTTAAACATAACGTGTTCTTGAAATGGAACTAGTTATAAAAACCTTGTATTTTTGCAGTAAAATAAGCAATGTTCAACAACTTAGACTCGGCCCTATTTTCGATCCTGTTTTGCTCTATTCGGTTATAAGTCAGTCTTCTACTTGAGGAGACTCCCATCTTTTGACACCCTCCAAGGTGAAACTCCTCTCTAGACTGATAAAACCGGGGACATAAGTCATCGCACCAAATGTGAGAAACTCACCCTCCGGGAAAATGTGATGTCGCAATGTTTTATGTTGAGGATGATAAGTGAACAATTGAAGTTGGTCACAATACATTAAGATGTTCCCATCTTTGAGAACTTTAAGAAGCCGAACCATGTCGGTATTTATACCTTCATGTAACGGAGGATTAGGAGTGATGATGAGTTTTTTACTCCAACTATCTTCCACGCCATAATCTCTCTTCACCCAAATAGAAAGTTCAGAGTATAGTGTTATATCAATATACACAAGCAACCTTTAAGTACTCCCAAGTTCCTAAAATGATTATGGACTCCCAAGATGCTAAAATGATCTGTATTCCCAGGAGCCCGTGGAGGAGCTTCCATTGGACGAAATAATTCTCTATCCAAATCGAAAGCACATATTAGTTCACCAGCTAACCAATGGAGGCGGCCACTGACATAGTGACCCCTATCATGTTCATTCAGATGGAAGGGGACATGTCCTAGATCTCTCCACATGCCGGTTCCAAGCGTATAAACCTCGCTCCCTAGGTCATATTCAGTTGAAGGAAATCTACCCTTAAAAAAACGTACAATCTTGTACTGTTGGTTCGATTCAACAAGTCCAAAGCCATAATATCCCTTTAAATATGATACTCTGGTGTACTCGGAATCTTGAAGGCGTATGTACTCTTGTGTAATTGGATTGCATACATATGCTGAATCATCATAACTATCTTCTAAGCATATTAACCCATTAACTGATCCAATTAACCCCACATAGTCTCCCAAGGCAAGTCCCGGGGAAAATCTCATCATAGGCTCGTGATGAATATCATGTTGGTGATGTTGGTCATCTAGTTCAACCACTGCAAGGTCACCATCATTGTCATCATCTACGTCCTCGGCGTCTCCTTGATGAAGTAAAAGCATTTTAGATGATATAGAGAGATGCAGACGCGAAAAAATGGTTCTGAAACTATATTACACCATCTTTTGCACACGCTTTTGCATGACACTATTGTCCTCACAGGAGTTCTTGATATAATTTCAGCAATCAATTCTTCTGGTAAGTCCATAGTGGAGAATTTGTCACTGCACACCTTGCATCAAATAAAATAATTCTTTTCAGTGAAGAAATATATCATTGACTAATTTTATAAATCTCAAACAAAACAAAGAATCATTATGCAAATGCACCTCTATCTTCATTCAAATTTCCAAAATAAAAAAATTCATATATCATGATTTGTTAAATATTAGCTAGGATATGACACAAGTGAGATCATATCACAATGGTGACATCATAATTAATGTAGCAAGAGGAGCCACCAAGTGACAAAAGCAAGCTTTAAAGAGAAGCTATGTTTTTTTATATAAAGAGACTTACTCTTCCTTCTTTTATAACAAAGCACAACAGAAAATGCAGCAGAAGTGGTAGTATAGACAATACACACAGTTCACTGTATTCTTGTGTTCATTATCTTGCTCTGTAGTAGTATAGACAATGCACACAGTTAACTGTACTCTTGTGTTCATTATCTTTCTCTGCCTTCTTTTTCTATATTTAGTCATATATACATATAAATTGTGACATGATTATATTTCTAAAGAAAATCATGTCTTGACTTAAATTTATTAACAATTAACATACTAAGTCCCAATGTATTAAAAATTTAATAGATTAAATGGCTTGATTTGGAATCCAATCTATTTTGACCGATGCCAAATTAATAAAACCCTTTTATTCTTAAAACTTTCATCCTGATTCTAATTGGAATATTTCCCCTGTGATGAGCTCTAGTGATGCGCTCTTCAATCCAACATATAAGTGGAATCCCAAGGGGGGTGTATTAACACATACATGAACAGAGTAATCGAGAAATTCTTTTATATATCTAGCTCTGAAAATTTCAAATTATTAATTCTTCACTTAGTAATCATTGAAAAGTTTGTTAATTAATAGAATCACGAAATTTAATAGTAAGATATGAAAAATAAAGTATATAATTCAGAAAATACCTCTTACAAGGGCTTGGAGTAGAAAGAAGAGGCAAGGCTACGGTTTCGTGCACAGTAGAAATTTGGAAGCACAAACGTGAGTAGATTTCGAGCCGAAGGAACTCAGAAGCACATGCGTTGGAATTTTTTTACACGGTTATGTATAATAATTCATTTCTATGTTTGCTACATGGCATTGGGATATCAAGTCAGTAAAGTACTCTATACTAGGAAATAGGCGGCGTATCGTATGGGCTATAATATTTTTGGTCCGAACTACAAGTTAGTAAAAGGACCGCGTTTCGTGTAGGCCTATAATATTATTGGTCTGAAGTTCAAGTCATTAATTATTTTCTAATCGAAAAATGTAAGAAAACAACTACTTCAACGTCCTCGTGAAAACGATCCCAATTTATAATATCGTCGGTAGTACGGTTATAAAAAATAAAAATGGTACTTTATCTTAATTTCTCACAATTTCCAAAATCTAACATACTTATTATCTACTCTTATCATTAAATGATATAAAATGTAAGTTCGGATTTTGAATCAATATTTAAGGAGCGTATACTTCTACATTTTAAAGCACGTTTCTTCGGTACCCTGTTGTAAAATTTCACCTTTCTTAAATTTTCCTTGTCATCCATTGTGGTGCCTTGTCCCGAAAGGAGTACTAACAATGACTCTTAAGAACACTTGCAATGTGGGAACAAAATTAATTAACATAATACATAATCATATACATGTGGGCACAAATTAGAACCAATCCTAAATAGAATCTCATAATCATGTGAATTCTGCTGCATAACCCTAAATTTTAAATAGATTTTTAAAATCTAAACATATATACATCACTTTCGTAAGTTTAAAAATATTTTGAACATATGCTTAAAATTCAGACCACACAGCCCATGAGAGTCGGCCGCCCTAACTTCATCAAACCCCTAGCCGCCCTATCTTCTTCTTCACCCTTTATACCCATCTCTATCTCCATATCATCTACATCTTCTCCTGTTATTCACTTTTTCTTTAATAAAATCGAGATTGTTTACAAAACTCGAAAAAATCCATTACAGTTCTTCACTTTAGTTTTAAGATCTACTAAGGTAAGAGTCTGGATTTTATAATAAAATTCAGTTTTGGATTCAAAATCTGCGGTCTAACAACATATTACAATTTGGTGTTATTCCGAGATTTTTGAATTTTGGGTTGTTTTCGTATTATTCTGTTTAAGTATTATTTGTGTGTTTGATTGTCTCGCTTTATGCGATGTGTCGCTTTGTGCGATGTGGTGGTTGTGTTGAAAATGAATTGGATGGTGTATTGGGAGATTGGATATCTCGCATCAAAACACTTTCGGCAGGTCTATAGCTGGTGGTCGGCAGGTAGATAGCTGGGGTGCGTTTGGAACGGTGGTGAAAATCACATGTGCTCACCTATAAAAAAATATTTTCAAAATGAGGCCTCTAAACTCAGTTGTTGCAACTGAGTCTCTGAACGTTGCAATATCAATCGAATTAATGTGAGGGTCATTGTGAAACTACTGTTTTCGGGGGAGATGCGTGCTGGATTGTCCGGGGAAACATTACCTTCATTTTTAATTTTCAGAATATGTGTATTCAGTTTGTTAAGCAATCCGGAAAACAAAACAGCTAATTATTTAGCTTATTTGTTTTTCAACCTGGTTGCATGATCAGTTGGGGGTTGTCCCGATTGAATCTTTCAAGTATTATTAAAGTGCTTTAAATTTGGCAAAAAAAAAAGGCCACACAACCTCATTGTGATATTGTTCTTTAACTTTTTCCACCTACTTTGTAAATACTGAGGAGTCCTATAATCAATTAGTCTTATTGCACGATTCATATCATGACAAAATCACATTAAGAAAATCCTATGTTATCTTGCAACTGTGTAAAAAGGAGTCATATTGGTTCATTTGTAAATGAGTATGAAAGGGCAAGATCTTTCGTAAAATAATAATTTACCCACTAATATTAAAAAAACCAACATATACTTTATTAATAAGCGAAAACTATGATAATTTGGTGCTAAAAGTACCCAAGTACCAAAATTTTGGTACTTACATGACATAGGACATAAGTGACTTTATTCTCTATCAACTTTGTTTTTAAACACAAGTCGACTTTATTCTTTGGAAATTTATTTGTTTTAAGTTAGTATTCATCCAATCGTCTTTTTAAATTATAAAATAAAAATATTTTTTAAACGATTTTTAAATTATATTAAATATTTATTAAGTTATGTTAAATTAAGTAAAATAACTTATATTTATTTTTAATTTTAGAAAAACTAAAAACTACTAACACGAATCGACTTATTTTTCTGTAAACTTTATTTATTTATAAATTATATTAAAAATTTATTAAGTTACGATAAATTAAGTAAAATAACATATATTTACTTTTATTTTGAAAAACTACTAACTACAAAGTAAACTATTAACACGAATTGACTTCTAATATGTACTTTTTTTTCTTTTTTTAAGTTTAAATTGCAACTAAATTAATTTATAAAATAAACTTAAATATAACTTATATAAATAAACTAATTTAGATTTATAAAACTTATTTAAAATTTATAAAATAAAACATTTCAATCCCTCTAGCTGTTTTAGTTGTAACCCCTACGCACCTCTTCTCGTACTTTAACAGATAAACATTCAATCCAAGTACGTTACTCAACTTAAAAATTCTTCTAAAAATAATACCCAGATTCCTTTCACAAGTTTTTGCGCCTAGTGCAACTGGTTTGATTCACAGACGACTAACTCCGATTCAGGTCTTCGTATTATAGCCTTGATTACATTGTTAAGCTTACAACAACTTTATCGCTTCGAACACTGACTGTCAATAAATAATATACTTTCAATGGAATCCTTTATGGTACTTTAGACAACGTCTTCATTGCTACTACAATCTTGAATACTTCATTCATTGTTCTTCACTGACACTTGAACATATAAATGAACTCCTATATCAGTGAGTATAACTTCAAGACTGCAACTGTCTTCTTTTACCTCTGTCTATACCATGTCTTCAATTTTTCAGATTCCTATGCTTCGAATACTATCTATCTTCAATCAATGCTAATAGTGAAATCTTCTGGTAGCACTTATACACTGAATCTTCATCATTTCCGAAACCTTGAAAGTCTTTAACCTTTATTCTTCACTGAGGCATGAACATATTAATGAACTTCTTTCAGTGACTTGTAAACAAACTTCAAGCTTTTTTCTAATCTTTTGATTCTTTGTATTTGACTTGTCTTCATTTCTTCTGATTTCTTGTGTAGTCGTAGTATTATTAACCTGTCCTGTTCTAGTGTTGTTCTCGTGTTGAGTTATCACGTAACCGTTCATACAGCTACACAGTCTCACCAACAATCTCCCCCTATTTGATTGTTAAACCTAACAAATAAATTAAATAGAGAGGATGACTCAACTAACAACTTGAAAAAAGTAAAAAACCAGGACTTATAAATGCTACTGGTTTTCTGGATCAATACTGCATTTCCAGATTTCTTGAGTAACTGAAATGAAAGATGCTTGTTTCTCTAGCACTGAACTGATCTTCAAGCAGTTTCATCTTCATTTTCTCGGTTCTTCAAATCTCTTCCAGATAATACTTCTCAGTCTTGAAGTAATCATCAACAGCTTCTTTCGTACAACCACATTTCCTGTTGAGAAGCACATATCTCTCTTGCTTCTCCCCTTATGAAAGAACAGTGATGAACCAAATCCACTTCTTCCGATCACTAGGAAATCGCCTTCGTGTTTACCACATCCCCCGTACAATAGGATCCGTAGTTACAAAAACAACAATGGTGTGTTGTAGTGTACATGCGCTTTACCTTTTTCCTCCTCCCTGCTATTTCTCCATCTTAATTGAGGAATCCTCGAAACTATTATATAAGCTTTAATCTCCCCCTTAGAGAAGGAATGCATGCTCTTTTCTGAAGGAGTTCTCATATTTTACTTGGTTGGAAAAAAAATAACAAGTCATAGTCTGATCAACCATGTCCCTTTAAATGCTGCAGAAATGGCTTCACTATTGATCATCCTGTTAACCAATATTCCCAACTCCTTATACCTTCCAACTGTGAGATCACCAATTGTTACCAATTGTTAGCTATTGTTAGGTCTCGAACTTGTTAGGTCCCGAAGTGTTCTAATCCAATCTATAAATGTTAGGTCCCTAAGAGTTAGGTTCCAATCATAAACAAATTCGAGACCCGAAGTATCAAGAACCATGTTTATGGATATGGAATGGAATATGGTGTTTTTCTTTCTTCCTCATTATGAGTGTGTGGTTCTGTTTCGTGTACCTCATAAGTATTTCACTCTTCACTCCACTCGTGTTTACACTCATTCTCACAAGTGTATCACTCCTCTCATAGCTTCAAAATCCAGCTATACCTGCAAGGAAAATCACCTTAGCCATCCTTAAGGAGGTCACATGTGGTGCAATGGGAGTTCGTAAATCCCCATCCTTGTGACTTGTCAGATGAATCTGAATCATAATCTACAAGTTGCTAGTTTCCCTTTTAGGGTTCCAGATTTGAACTCTGGGAAGGTAAACAATGATCCAAAGAATTTAGCATAAAGATCAAAGTTTCCTTTTAATGTCTATGAAGACATTTCCTTGTGACTCATCAGGTAATTCTAAATCATTGTCAACAAGTTGTCGATCTGTACCTATGTCAGATCCACTATCCGCAGATGCATCCAGGGGATTTAAGCCTGGGGAGGTAGACACCGACCACTGACATATGGCTATTGGATCAGTATCCTCTCCTAACACCTGTAAAGGCAATTGGTCCATTAAAGAAGCTTGAACAATTGAATTTGATCGTAATATGGTCGAAACTCTTATTTCCGTCAACTCATCCTTTGTGTGTGTAACCTTTCCTTATGCATCAATAATTGTTTATATTTGAGGTGGTGACACTACATCGGATATCCTGACCGACAGACGAATTTCAATAGACACACCCTGTTGAGAGGATGAATCTAGTAACTGTTTTGTGCCTTTTCAGCCATTACATCTTTTTGAGAAGATGTATGGGAGCTAGCAGTTGTCTCAGTTTTGATATATCTCAACTTTGTAGGAGACAGAGCTGCTGGGTTGACTTCAGAACCTTCCATATGTGGGGCACTAAGGCACTTTCTCCCTCACGCTCATTCATACTTCATTTTAGTGGTAAGGGAGTATTGGTTGGTTCTGTTTCCGTGTTTGTCTTTATAGTCTGGGATAGAAGTTGTGGATTTTCAACCTCATGACTATCAAATAAAAGAAGGCCATTGGAGTCTAAACCTGTATCACAGAACATATGGAAATATAGAGATAAATACACTTAAGATCTATAATAAATGAAAATTATGCATTTAATCTTTTGAGAGAAATGATGTACAATAATGATTTCAAATTTTTTTAATGAAATAAACAATCACCACTATATAAAGAAGTTTGATTTTTCTCTTAAAACTATATGAGTGCACAAGACTATTTTTATGCATAAAAAGATAAATAATCATGTCTTTTAATATGAAAAAGACACAGACTTATGACCTAGCAATAGTAAGAAGAGAAAGAAAGATTTTGTCTTTTAATATGAATGCGTTTTTAGAAAATCGTTGATCACTTAGGGTAAAGTCTAAGAAATTCTCATTCATATCAAAAGCTCCATAATCTGCCTTTATAAAATTATAATCAACAACATTATTTGTTGATAAATAATCATAATAAGAATGACTATGCTTCTAATGTTAAATTATAGTGAATCTTTCAGATATAGAAACTCATATAAATTCACTAGAACTTAAAATCTCACAATTATCTGCAATAAAATATTAACAATATATCATTTTCTAATACTTGTCAAGTACTTTAGATACCTATAATTATGTTGCATCCTACTTTAATATAAATTAAATCATGAAACTGATTTGACATGGAATTGTCTAACATCATAATTCAATTATATAATAAGATATATATAAATTAAATACCAACTATCTATTAAATAGACATTAGCATTCAATTTCATATATTATACAATTGTTAACTCCTAACAACTGTAATATCTCAAACAATGTTGGTTCGATAAATAAAGCAATATTTACCAACATTGTCTTGTTTGCAATCTTAGAAAGATATTCTAAGTTCCATATCCCTTTGATCCACTGAGTATTGCATCTAATATCAAAGTGTTTAGGAATTTTATATTAGTATAAGTGATTGAGGATACGTATTGATTACTGAAAGGAGTTCTAAGTAATGTCACAAATCCTAAAACTTCACAATTAGTTCATAGTTGAACTCTTGACTAAATATCATTAACTGATATAAGTCAAAAATTATCATACAATTAATCATACTATAATTATGATTTCAGTGAATTCTAAAGATATAAGTTGATAAATTCACTAAATCAAAGTCTCACAATTAACCTATAACATTTTAGTTGCAATTAATACTAGATATCAATCGTTAACATGATTATTATGATCAATCATGTTGCTTTTTTTAAAGTTAGTTTAAATTATGGAGCAAATAAAATCATTGAATTGCTTCAATTTCCATAATCCAAACTTCCTAAAATAAATGATAAATAAATAAATACTAAATATCTATGAATTAGATACTAGCACTTAAATATTTATAATTATCCTTGAATAATCACCAAAAGGATATATGATTTGTATAAATGACAACCACTCTCTGGATAATTAGTAATTTTAGAAATACTTTCTAAGCATATAAAATATTGAGAGTTTTATACACATAACTTATAAAATACATCAACTTTCAATATTAGATTTTAGAAATAAGCATTGATTACTTAGAATAAAATTCTAAATAATATCACTAATAGTAAAAGTACCATAATTATTCATACAAGGTACAAATAACTATACTGCATATTATTTTAATATAATTTAAATTATGAGACTGATATGAAATGAATTGTCTACCATCATAATTTAAATAAATTAAAATAATATTCAAACTTAATGCTATAATACTTAATTACCACAAATGTGTATGACATTGTCATCATGATAATCAAGATAGTAAAAATAAGTACAAGGTACTGGATTACTGATAAATTCACAAGTCCTTTTAATATTGAAGATTTAATACTTGTAAATTTATATTAAGAATTCCTTACAGATGGGATTTCCAACTAATGTGCAATGAATGATATCCCATACTTACAAAACAGTCTTGAAAGATTAACTTTAACAAGTGATTTAATAGGTGTTTATGCAAGTGACTCTTTGACTAAAAGACATGCTCTCGAGACAAGTGATACCTGGTGTCAAGGTGCCTTGTCATATAGTGTTGTACAAAGTTGTTGGATTTGAAGTTGTTTCTCATCATAAAAAGAAATCAATCTTCTTCCACGAAGTTGACAGCTTCCTGAGATGCTTCTTCTGTCACTTAAGTTGATAGCTCCAGATATGCTTCTCCTGTCTTTCTTACAACATGCATAATCTATATCTATATAGCCAAACATGTTAAGCACAATATATTTAAGGTACTATACACCAAGAGTTGGTAATCCCGTTAGATATCTAAAAATCTTATTAATAACTATACAATTAGATTCTCTAGGATCCACTTGGAACCTTGCACATTGGTATCTTAAGAACATTACATGTTGTCTATTATCATTTGAGTAAAAGAGTGAGCTTGTCATACCTCTATAGCTTGTCATTGTTACCTGAGTTTTACTGATCAAGCTTAAGTGGTTCCTGTTGGTAAGTAGTCTTGACATGTTCAGAATCTTCCAAATTTTGTATCTTCAAAAGATCCTTAACTTACTTGTATTGCCATCATTCTTTTAATTTACTTATGCTCCTAAAAGAATTGTTCTTTTGGCTTGCTTGAGCTCCTAAAAGAATTATTCTAATGGCTTGCTTGAAGTAATCCCAAAAGGAATTGCAACTTTTCCAACATGCTCCTCCATACCTACTCTGTAATTACTTAGCAAATAATCTTGCACAAGTCTTTGTTACTAGACCAACATATAACATTATCATTATATCATAGCACATATAACTCAATACACTTGTGCCTAGTGATAAAGAGAGTTATGAATATGACGACTCTACTAGTTCATATTTAACTATAACTTCAGTTAGAGTGTCATACCGTGTCCTTGACGATTTCTTGAGTAGTATACTAGTTCATACCAACCTGAAGTGAGCTTGTGAAGAAGAGATATACATAGTCCAATAGATCTGCAACTGTAAAGTCTATGAACTATTGTGCATTGACTTCCTATTTTGACTCACCAACCAGGAGTGCACTTGTACACATCTACTAGAGTCCAATTCCAAGTTTGAATGTGCATCAGGTGTCTGATATGTCGTAATATCCTCAAGTCTCGTCACTGGTGCTTTTTGTTAGATACTGCTTTCTATTAATAACCTATCATCCAGTTTGGCCTTGTCCCTCGTAACAATGCCATTGTCATCTAGTTTTGACTTCTGGTTATCCTTGTACCAATTATAAAATTGTCATTTGGTTTGGATACCAGCTTCCCTACAATCTCCTTGCTGACTGATTGAATTCATCATGCTTTGCAATCACCCAATCAATCCGAATCTATCAGAGCTTCTGTAACTTTCTTAGTTTCCTCTTCAGATAGAGAACAAAGAAATACTCATTCATACTTAGTAGCCCTGCTAATCATTACTCCACCATCTGAATCACTTAAGAACCAGACTTTGGGAATAATACTGACATCAAACCCTTTTTCTCAGCAGATATGTTCTTATAGTGTCCTATTGATTTTCAATGTGGTGTTGTGTCTAACTAGTTGATCCTTCTTTTGCTCCCCCTAAGCTGTTGTTGGGATTTCCTGAAAATCCTTACCATTGCTGACTAGCTTCATTGAAATAATAGGTTGTGTATTACACTGCCATTCCACTGCTTGGATATAAATCATCAGTACCATTAATTTCTCCTTTAACAGTTTAAAGCGTGGAGTTGTTGAACTCTGCACTAAGACTATCTATCACCTTCTATTGACCAACCACAAATACCCTGTAGGTTGTAGACTCCAATGAGTAGCCTTGGAAAATATCCTAACTAGTCATAGCTGCAAATGCCATATATTCAAACAACTGAAAACATTTCATTATTTGCTTCTGCAGAACATTCTCTCTAAACACTTTCAGGTTATCCAGTGTTTGCTTCTGTTGGCCATTAACTCATTAGTGGTCTTCATGTATACATCCTGATCAAGGATTGATCTTACTTGTTACAAATTGTATTGACTACTTCAGCCCTTTGGTATTTAGAAAGTCTTGATTAGCTTGACATTGTCCTTGTTGCTTTAATCAAGTTACGATTCTTCCTTTGTACCATTCCATTATGACACGGAGCTCCTAGCGCTGAATATGTCTCGAAATATTATTGATGTTATAGATATTAATCAGAACTGCTTTTTGAATTCAGTCCCATTATCTGACCACAAGATCATTTCTTTTATAGTTGCTTCCAACTTGATCTTCTGATATGATCAATCACCATATGTGATATCTTGTCTTGAGAAGGCACAAACACCAGCTTTATGTTAACAGTAGTCATCACTCATCACTAAGGTATATCTTTACTTTTTATGTGATGTTGTCCTTGACTCCTCTTTCGGACATGCCTCACATTTTTCATCCTTCTAAATTCCGGATGAGGCAGTCCTCTCACTAATCCTTTTTTATAAAAGAGTTCCTTGAGTTGAAGTTCAAGGGTGAGAGCTTCTAATGCCATAGCTAAACCTTTTTTCAGATGAAGCTTTCCAGTGGAAACCATTAACTTCACCTTTCTTCAGATTCCAGTCTAGCCACGAGCATATCCTTTCCTTACTCTTACGAGACCAAGCTTCTCAACCTTCCTGCTTCAGATGAGACACTAATCATTCGTTGAATTACATGTAAGATTGACCTGAATAAGCCAACTCAACTATGTGTTATTGTGTGTATTTTCCCTTTTTTTTATGCACACGAGAGGAACTGCTCGTGATAGGATTAAACATCAAGGAATTCATTGTATGCTAACAGATTACTTATATATAATCTGCACAATGCACATATGAATTTTCCAGAAAAATTGTTAATGATTAGTGTTAACTTAAATATTTGGGTTACTAACAAACCATTTTACCCTTAAAATGAATTTTTTGTATTTTTTAACTACATTCAAATTAAAATTTGAGAAATATTCGTTTAATAAAATTAGTTAACCATTAACAACCACAAATTGTGAACTTTAATATTTTTGCATGAAAATTGCTAAATCTTTACTTGTGTCAAATTGATATCTAATTGTTGAATTTTTCAACAGTGCATTAGTTCTGCGTTCCTTTCCGTTTTTTTAATGGCTGTTTTTATTATAAATTTATGCCTAAAAAATAAGCATAAGTTTAACTCAAACTTGAAAATTAGGATTCATGCGTGAAATTGGGTATCTTTGAGTTTATAATGGAATGATAAAATTAAAGAGAGCATTGGTTGAATATAGATTGAGTACGTGATGACGATTATGTTGGTTTATATATTGTGAACAGAATTTGGTGGGAAGGGGCGGTAATATCTCGATCCGTGGTCGCAAATGAGGGTACCCGACCGAATTCTGCAGATTTTTACAAAATAAAATGAGAGGGGAAAGATGAATGGAGAAAGTAGAAGCGGGAGAGATGTGTGTTCGCTGTATTTGTAGGCCTGTGTATGCAGTTGTTGATGTATGTGCGAGTTAGTTATGTGTGTTGTGCGAATAATGGGAGAGACGAGACAAAGACATGTATTTGATGAGTATATGTCTGCGCCAACGTGATAAGTAAGTGAGTATCTGTATGTGCATTGATGAGTATATGTATGCGCCTACGTGATAAGTAAATGAGTATATGTATGCGCGTCTACGTGATGTACGTGGGTGTATTTATGTGGTATATATCCTTTATGTGTGTATTTGGGTGAGGAAGAGGGAAGTGAGAGAGATAAAGAATCTTTATTATGGCATTACTACGATCCTTAATATTCAAAGTGAAATTTGACGGAAAGGACGCGCCACCAAAGTGTCAGCCATCGCTTTGAAAATAACGTAAGAAGGTAACTGAATTAAATTACTAACAAATTAATAACCTTTATTAATAAGCGAAACCTCTTTGTAAGTGGTACCTTGATTTCACTCATATTTTGGTACCACCACCTTTTGGTTTCACTTTTCATGATTTATGTTATAGCTCTAAGTGTATTACTTTTATCCTTTTTAATTTCTATATGACTTATAATTCTATATATATTTTTTATCCATTTTTTTATTAATAAACTTTTTATGTGATACTTTGTTTCACTTATTTTTTGGTTCTATCACCTTTTATTTTCAGTTTTTATGATTCATGTTATAACTCTAAGTGTATTTTTTTTATACTTTTGATTCTTATATGACTTATAATTCTATATGTATTATTTTTACCCATTTTTCTTTATTAATAAACGAAACCAATTTTTAAGTGCTACTTTAGTTTCACTTATTTTTTAGTTCCATCACCTTTTGGTTTCACCCTTTATGATTCATGTTATAACTCTAAGTGTATTATTTTTATTGCTTTTTTATTACTAGATGACTTATAATTCTATATGTATTATTTTACTCATTTTTTTAAAATTTTTATAAGCCATGCTTTTTTATTATATTTAGAGGTTTGAATCATATTTTTTATATTTTATAATAAACAAGTTCATAAATTGACTCAACTAAATAAGTTCCCAGAAATATAAACCATGACCAAGTAAATAGGTCATGTGTTTAAATTATAATTTTTAATTTGTTGTTGGAATTCCATTTTAGTAAAATGGTATGAATATATAAAACTGTATTTTGGTTTCACCACTGGAAAATAATAAAATTGTTCAAACCGTAATATGACTAAAATTCTATTTTCGTAGAACTCTAAATTATTTATGAATAGAGAACTTGGTTTCATCTTAGTACGGTTACCTCTTATTTTGGTTTGAGCGCTATATTTCTCTTTCATGTAGAGTTCTATGTTATTTTTTAACAAAATATAGATTGGAATCATATTATAATTACGATTTCTATTTTTTCTAGAATTCTTTTTTATTTTTATTAAAATAATAAAATGAAACCTTTAAACAATGTTATTAATAAATAATAAGGAAACCATTTTTAAGAGATACTTTGGTTTCACCCCTTTTCGGTTTTTGAACTTTTGGTTTCACCCTTTTTAATCTTACTATGGCTCTAAATATACCATTTTAATTCTTTTTTTTATTCAGATATGACTTAAAATTTATATGTAATATTTTACCCATTTTTTGATTCTAATATAAATATAATAAATTATTTTTATATAAACGGAATCGTATATACATTGTAATTTATAGATTCATACCTACAGAATTCTATTTTAGCACAAAATGCAAATTTATACATACATAATGAATATTTTATTAGAAAAAATTATTCAATCACAAATTATATAAAAACATAAATTCAGCTAACAATAATAAATTAAATATGCAATTACTTAGTAATGTTGATTTAGTTTTTTGTTAAATTATCCATCAATCGTGTTGCGACTAAAGTTTCGATGTAAAATATTAGTTATGTCTTTTTGACCAACATATACATAACGTTGAGTTTGTTGTTCTAATAAGATTTGAGTTAATAAAAACTACATATAATTTAAAAAGAAAAATTGTAATAATCGTACAATTTTATTTATTATAAATTTTAATAAAAAATTAAAATAAAATTTTATATTCATTATTTAATATTGATATTTTGATCTCGCTTCGCACGGATATCTTAACCGTCTCATTGTCATTCTTCGATTAATCGATGTGCATGTAAGATCGATCTGAATAAGCCAACTCAACTATGTGTTATTCTGTGTATTTTTCCCTTTTTTATGCACACTAGAGGAACTGCATGTGATAGGATTAAACAACAACGAATTCATTGTATGCTAACAGATTGTTTCTATATTTTTCTGCACTTATGAATTTATGGAAATAGTGTTAACTTAAATATTTGGTTTACTAACAAAGCATTTTACCCTTAAAATGAATTTTTTGTATTTTTGGTAACTACATTCAAATTAATATTTGAGAAATGTCCGTTTAATAAAATTAGTTAACAACCACAAATTATGAACTTTAATATTTTTGCATGAAAATTGCTAAATCTTTACTTGTGTCAAATTGATATCTAATTGTTGTCCCTTCCTGTTTTTTAAAGGCTCTTTATATTATAAATTTTTGCCTAAAAAATGTAAGTATAAGTTTAACCCAAACTTGAAAATTAGGATTCATGTATAAAATTAGGTATTTTTGAGTTTGTAATGAAATAATGATATTAAAGGGAGTATTCGTTGAATATAGATTGAGTGACGACTATGTTGGTATATATATTGTGAACAGAATTTGGGGGAAGGGGCGTATATCTAGATCCCTGGTCACAATGATGTACCCGACGGAATTCTGCAGATTTTACAAAATAAAACGACTTGGGAGAGATGAAGAGAAAGTAGAAGCTGGAGAGATGTGTGTTTGTTGTATTTGTAGGCCTGTGTATGAGGTTGTTGATGTATGTGCGAGTTAATTATGTGTGTCTGAGGTTATTGATGTATGTGGGACTTAATTATGTGTGTGTTGTGCTAATAATGGGAGAGGGACTGCGCCTACGTGATGTAAGTGAGTATATGTATGGGCGCCTACATGATGTATGTGGGTGTATTTATGAGGTATATATAGTTTGTGTGGTGTTTGGGTAGAGAAAGAGGGACAGTAGAGAGATAAAAAATCTTTATTATGACATTACTATGATTACTAATATTTAACATGAAATTTGACGGAAAGGATGAGCCACTATAGTGTTAAGAAATTCACACATGGCTTTGATTCAAATAAATATTTATTCATTTACTGTCAAAAAATATAGCCATCTCCTTGCAAAATATTTAAAGTTCAAGCAAATAAAGTGCAATTAAGTCATATAAATATTACAATTAATATAAGTAATCGGTTTTAAAATTTGTTTTATAATAGATTCAGATTCTGATTTAATTTTTTTTCAGAATTTTGTATAACTTATCTATCGATATTAATATAGTGTTGTAGAATTTTTCTTATAAAATAAGATATAAACAAAAAAAAGAAAGGTTAAATCATATTTATAATTTTTTTCTTACTTTTTAGAGTTTTTGTTATCAAATAATATAACTAATTGTTTTAATCTCATGTATACCCCCTGATAGCCTCATATTTACACTACACAAATTTGAAACTTCCTTCAAACTGAAAGTACACAACCTTTCATAAATGGCCTTCTGATCATAAACTAAGCACTGAAGATTGTCATAGACACATACTTCATCATAATTCTTTGAAATCAAGATATCCAGAAACTAGTTGAAAATCAAGATAAACCAGAGTAGCCATAAACAGCTTTAATTTAAAGCTTTCAGGATACTTTGAGCTTCTAGCGCAGACAGAGCAGCGAGAGCACTTATAGTATATGTTATTCCCTTGGACTTCTGAGAACACAATATTTCCATCCAAAATACGTAGCTTGGCGTAGAATTCTTTCACTAACTCGGGATAAATAATCTCCGGGGGCGACAACAATGACGAACAACCAACTGAATCAAACAAGCCCACAATACCGATTTTCTTCAGAAGATCCAGATCACACAGGCGTTCCTTCAGAATCAACTTTGACATCACTTTCGTCGAAGTAGTCTCCTTTGCATGTCGCTCAAAAGAACTATCAGACATTCCGCTTGATACTTCCGGTTCAAAATTACCGACCCGTTGACGCTTGGAACCTGAAGCCGCATCAGTTGGGGTACGTTGAGCGGTAGATCGAGAACGGGTGAAAGGGGTAGATTTACGTGCCATGGATAGAGGTGAGAAAGTAGAAAAGAAATTGAGAAAGGTTTTTGATTGTGTTTAAGAGAGAGAAGGTGAATAGGAAACTGAAAGGGTTAAGAAGATGAGTTTAAATAAAAAGTGAGAATTGAAGAAATAGAGATTGAAAAGAAGTCGAAGAGATGCAAGACAGAAGTTATGTACTGAAAGAGTAATACATGCACGAGTTTCAAGGATATGAAAAGTCTAATCAAAAGATTTACAAAATCTAATGCTATATACACGCATAAACACACGGACAAATAAAATAAAAACACAAATTCATAAACCGGAACCTAATTACTCAAATAATAAATACACAACATATATTTAAGTATTATGACATAATTCATATTTAAACACATAAATTACATAAAATCACGTAATAAATTACAGAGAACACATACCTAATTCACGACGCATTTTACAAAATCTATCTTCAGCTAAAGGCTTAGTGAAGATATCTGCACGCTGTTTCTCAGTAGAAATATAAATAAGCTCAATATTACCTTTAGAAACATTATCTCGTAGAAAATGGTGACGAACATCAATATGCTTAGTACGAGAATGCATAACAGGATTTTTAGAGATATTAATTGCAGAGGTATTATCACAATAAATAGGAATATTTGAGTAAGAAATACCAAAATCCTGCAATGTTTGTTGCATCCACAAAATTTGAGCACAGCAACTTCCAGCTGCAATGTACTCTCCTTCAGCGGTAGAAAGAGCTACTGAAGTTTGCTTTTTACTATGCCATGCAACTAAACAATCTCCTAAAAATTCACAAGCACCACTTGTGCTTTTTCTATCAACCTGTGACCCTGCATAGTCAGCATCTGAAAAACCGATTAAGTCAAAAGAAGAAGAGCTTGGATAAAATAATCCCAAGTCACTCGTACCTTTCAAATATTTAAAAATACGTTTAACGGCATTCAAATGAGATTCTTTAGGTTGAGATTGAAAACGAGCACACAAGCATACACTATACATAATGTCAGGTCGTGAGGCAGTTAAATATAACAATGAACCAATCATACCTCGAAATTTAGTGACATCTACAGGTGTACCTTGTTCATCCTTTGTAAGCTTAACTGAAGTACTCATCGGAGTTGATTTAGGTGTGACATGATCAAGTGCAAATCTTTTGAGTAGATCCTTTATGTACTTGCCTTGGTGAATAAATATTCCTGCATTAGACTGATTAATTTGCAAACCTAGAAAGTACTGCAATTCACCCATCAAACTCATATCGAATTCCTTATGCATGCAATCAGAAAACCATTTACACAGAGATTCGTTAGAAGATCCAAATACTATATCATCAACATAAACTTGTACTAAAAGAAAGTTATCACGTTTATGAAAAATAAAGAGAGTTGGATCGAGTGTACCACGAATGAAACCATTGTTCACAAGAAATTGACTGAGACGTTCGTACCAACAACGAGGGGACTGTCTCAATCCATAGACAGATTTCTTGAGCTTGTAAACATAGTTAGGGTACTTCTCGTGAATGAAACCTGGAGGTTGCTTCACGTAGACTTCTTCCTTGAGATAGCCATTTAGAAATGCGCTTTTGACGTCCATCTGATAGAGCTTGAACTTCTTGTGAGCTGCAAAAGCCATTAAGATTCGAATAGCTTCTAAACGAGCTACTGGAGCATATGTCTCGTCGTAATCGATTCCTTCTTGTTGGTTGTATCCCTGAGCAACCAAACGAGCTTTATTTCGAATAATGTTGCCATCTTCATCCTTCTTATTCTTGAAAACCCAGCGAGTACCAATGATCTTGGCATCCTGAGGAAGTGGGACGAGTTCCCAAACATCACAACGCTCGAACTGGTTCAGTTCCTCCTGCATTGCAACAGACCAGTGTTCGTCTGCAACTGCTTCTTGAGCATTCTTTGGTTCGAATTCAGCAACAAAAGCACAGAATGCACATATATTATGAAGTCTGCTTCGAGTAGAAATCCCTTGATCTAAATCAGTGAGAAGATTATCTGGTGGATGATTCTTCACAGTCCTAGAAGACTTAGGAAGTTGAATATTACTCATTTCTTCCTCATTAGAATTATCTGCCTGGAAATGAATAGGAGTTGTCTCATTCAAAAGAGACTGCCTCATTTCCGCTTGTGAAGATTTATCCAGAGGAGTAACAGAATTCACATTTGAAACACTATCGGGAGTCTTTGGAGAGCCAGAAGATTCATCTGAAGCTTGAGTAGATCCTGAAGAATTATCAGAAGACTGAGATGGACCTGGAGAGTCTTGACTGTTTGATTTGTCAGAATGAGACTGACTCTTTTCGGAATGAGACTGTCTCATTTGGGAATGAGACGATAGATCCGCAGTGTCTTCATCAATTTGAGATATATTCCTTGAGGATTCATTGAATGTAATATTGATGGATTCTTCTACTTTGTTCTTGACAGAATTATAAACACGATAAGCTTTGCTTGTTGAAGAATATCCCAAGAAGATTCCTTCCGTGGATTTCGCATCGAACTTGCCTCGATTATTTTGAGTATCTAAAATAAAACACTTGGAACCAAATACTCGAAAATAACTAATGTTAGGAGTCCTTTTCTTAAGCAATTCATACGGAGTTTTAAGCAAAATAGGACGGATAAGTACTCTATTTAAAACATAACAGGAAGTGTGTACCGCTTCAGCCCAAAATTTTCTTGGAAGCTTACTCTCATGCAGTAGAGTTCTGGCAGTTTCCTGTAGAGTCCTGTTCTTGCGTTCTACTACTCCGTTCTGCTGAGGAGTTCGAGGAGCTGAGAATTCATGAGTGATTCCTCTTGATTTACAGAAGGTTATGAAATCCTTCTCGAATTCACCTCCATGATCACTACGAATAGTCTTGAGCTTAAATGAATACTTAGTCTCAAGGTTAGTAATAAGATCCTTAAACTCAACAAAAGCTTCATCCTTAGTTCGTAAAAATAATACCCAAGTGAAACGAGAATAATCATCAACTATAACAAAAGCATAATTCTTACCTCCTAGGCTTACATACCTTTCTGGACCAAAAAGATCTAGATGAAGGAGCTGCAAAGGAACAGAAGTTGATACTTTATTCTTAGCAGTAAAGGAAGTTTTCACCTGTTTTCCAAGTTGGCAAGCTGAACAAGGTTCTATTTTCTTGTACTTCAGCTTTGGTAGACCTCGAACCAGATCATGAGAAGATATCTTCCGAAGAAGATCCATGTGAACATGGCCAAGACGTCGATGCCAAAGATACTGTTGATCTTGAACAGTAGCAAGACAAATTTCCTCCTGCTGTTCATCAAAATCTAATACGAAAATATTTCCTTTTCTTTTGGCCACTAAAGCAAACTCGTTAGTATGAGTACCAATATAGCATACATCTTTATCGAACTTAACCTTATGACCAGCATCAGTAAGTTGACTTACACTAATAAGATTATATTTCAAACCATCAACTAAACGAACATTAGAAATGGCAAACCTGTCATTACCAATAGTGCCTTTTCCAATAATTCTGACGGTGTTTGAATCTCCAAGAGTAACTAAGCCACCTTCCTTGGCAACTAGAGATAAAAATTGGATTTATCACCCGTCATGTGACGTGAACAGCCACTGTCGATGATCCATTTATTTCGCGGAACATGGACCTTCAAACAAACCTGCAAGAATTGCTTTATGTCTTAGGTACCCACTTAACCTTGGGTCCTGGTTGGTTAGTATCACAAATCTTATATAAATGTCTATCTGATTTCTTAATCCACATCTGAACGATATTAACAGAAGTATTAGCAGATTTATATCTAGCAGACGATTTATAAGATGAGTTAGAAGAGTGGCCCTTGATACCACATATCTAGATTCAGATGTAGGGTGGCCAGCTTTCCCACAATCTCGACATTTCTCATAAGGCATCTTATACTTCATAGGAGTTCGCTTGTAACCGCCTTGAAATGCACGTTTCTTGATTGACTCACATCCTAAACCTCCTTTATCAAGAGAAGATTTTTGTTCACCAAGAAGAGCATTCAAAGTTCCTTCTCCATGAAAACATTTAGCTAAATCCTTTTCAAGCTGTTCGACTTTCTGCTTTAATTCAGGAACCAGGGGATCAGGAACACTGTCTTCTTTAACGGTTTCTGAATCAACAGATATTGACTCTTTCTTCAAGGCTTCAAGACATACATCTTTCATCTCAATCTCATTTTTGAGATATAGATTTTCTTCAGTAAGTTTTGAAACCCTTTCAAGCAATGATTTGTTCTCAGCAACTAAAGCTTCTTCCTTCATGGGGTCATCCATTTCACTAAGAACTTCACTTAATGCTTGTTTTAAATAAGCATTCTTTTCTTTTAACTTTTTAACCTGGACCTGCAAATTCAACATAGATGAAGATATATTTGAATTATACTTAATATTCTGTACCTCATCATTGTCACTGGAGTTGTCCTCTAGTCCAGCAAAGCAAAGTTGAGCAACTTCATCGTCTGAATCGATCTCCACGTCAGATTCATCATCACTCCAAGTAATTAATGCCTTCTTTTTGTTCTTCAGCTTGTAACAGTCCTTTTTGAAGTGCCCTTTCTTTCCACACTCAAAGCAAGTATCTTTGCTTTGATTCACTTTAACCTCCTTGCTCGGATTAGATTTGAAGTCCTTCTTCATAAACTGCGATTTCACAGGTCATTTGGAGGCATTCCGTTTGGCAAGAAATTTATGAAACTTCTTTGTTAGAAGAGCAATATCTTCATCAGAATCGTCAGGAGACTCATCTGCATCTGCATTAAGTGCAAGAGTTTTCTTACGAGGAGCTTCATCTTCTTCATCATATCTACGTAGCTGATTTTCGAATTCCTCCAATTCACTGAACAGTGTTAGAGTATCCATAGTCGAAAGCAGTGTTGAATCCTGCAGAATGGTAACCTTTGGAGCAAACTTCTTTGGCATTGCTCTGAGGATTTTCCTATTTATCTCAGATTGAGGAATGATCCTTTCCAGAAGTGAGATGGAATTCATCAATGTCAGAAACCTCCCTTGAGCATCTCGCACGCTTTCATCTCTTTCCAACCTGAAACCTTCATAGTCACTCATTAGCATACTTAATTTTACTTCACGTACCTTAGACGTGCCTTCGTGGCTGACTTTGATCGTATCCCAAATCTGCTTGGCAGTAGTACATGCTGAAACTTTTCTTAATTCTGTAGCTACCATGCCATTGAGAAGTGAGTTCATAGCTTTAGCATTGGAATTCATTGCGTTCACTTCTTCGGGAGAGAGATCCTTGAGAGATTTTGGCTTTCCTTCTTTCATAGGAATTGTGAAACCATTTTCTACAGCATCCCATTCAAATGCATCACGCTGGAGAAAGATTTTCATTCGAAACTTCCAGTCATTGTAGTTTTCAGCACCATGAAGCAGTGGTGGATAATTGTTTGAATACCTATCTGGTTGAGCCATGGATCGCTAGCAAAATAAACACTAAAAAGAGAATTAAATGCACCTGCTCTGATACCAAATGAAATTCGATGGCTCGATAGATAAATAATATTCTAACTGTCAAGGCAAATGAGACAGTCTCTTATGCAAATGGGACAGTCCCTTTACAAATGAGACAGGGTATGGGACAGTCTCAATTACACTGCAGAAAATAAATAACGGAAATAAAATGCAGAATGCTGAGAACTGAAAAGAAAAAACACCAGAAGTTTTCACTTGGTTCGGCCCCTACACCTAGTCTATGGCCTACATCCAAGTCCCCATGCCAACTAGCATAGAGAATGTATTATATCAACTTTAATAAAAGAACTTACAATCTTTTCCTTGATTACCAATATAGCACCTGAAAGAAACCCTTTCCCAAGCTACCTTGCTACCTAGCCCACTGCTATTCCTTAGCCTTCTAGCTACCTTGCTATACTTTGAAATCAAGCTTGCCACAACCCGGCACAAAGTTGATATGAATACACTATTCAGTTACAAGAATAAACAAATTGATTACAACTCAAACTAAGTTTCTTGTTTTTCTGGATATGAATATCTCGGGTATGAAACAAGAAAATGATTTCAGATGATGAAGGATTCTCGTGAAAGTGTTAGCTACAAATCTGAAATGAAGAGTTGTATTTATAAGCAAAGTTCTAACAGATTTATTTTCAAACACAAGATAAGATTGGAAGATAAGTTTGTTTGAAAATATTTGAATGAAGCTTTTAAACAGATCTGTTAGTACGTTGAAAAAGATAAATCAAGTAAAGATAAGGCTTGAGAGATTTTAAACTTGATTTATAAGATAAAGTGGTGAGTTTGTTTGAGATAAGGTTTATCCAGATAAACAAGATATACATAAAACCCTAACAAACCTAATCCTGAGAAATAGCCACCTGGAAAATCTGAAACACTGCAATCTCTGGACTCTAAACTGCTGTTATATTGCAATCTGAATATCATCATAAACTCGTAGATTAACAATCAGACACAGTTTTAAGGTTTAATTAAACTGGTTTTTGTGATTTTCTTTCACTTTCACATACATAACCCCGAATGAACTTATGCATTTTTGTCATTTGACTTTAAACTTACTTCTTAACCCAACTCGCTTTGGTTTAACACTCAATTTTAGGGAAATACTAACATCTACAAATGAAAAGCCACTCTAAAAGAAATATGCCTCTAAATCTTACAGTTCTTCGGTGTGGATAACTTATACAAGTAACATAATGTAAGATAGGATTACAAATGTAAAACCAGCTGTATAATTCAAACTGCAACTTAGCTAACAACAGAAGTTATAAAAGGCCTTCCTAAATGAAAAATTTAAAGTATGACCACCAAATTTGACCTAAAACCAAAGCCCAACAAAGCTAGGCCAAAGCTGAATAAATAAAATAAACTACACTCATCAAGATGAAAGGGAAATAATACTATGAATCATGAAAAACAGAATCAACCAAGAGCAATTTACAAGCATACAACATAAAAATCATTTATATGATATGTAAATGTTATAAAAATGTCAAGCACTAAATGCTAAAGTTATCTCACAGCCTACAGTAATTATTAAATTTTGAAATTAGGAGTACATACAAATATTAGATAAACAACTAGAAAAGCTTAAAAAATAACGTGTTCTTGAAATGGAACTAGTTATAAAAAACCTTGTATTTTTGCAGTAAAATAAGCAATGTTCAACAACTTAGATTACTCGGCCTTAGTACTCGGGAGACTGCTCGGACTCGGCCCTATTTTCGATCCTGTTTTGCTCTATTCGGTTATAAGTCAGTCTTCTACTTGAGGAGACTCCCATCTTTTGACACCCTCCAAGGTGAAACTCCTCTCTAGACTGATAAAACCGGGGACATAAGTCATCGCACCAAATGTGAGAAACTCACCCTCCGGGAAAATATGATGTCGCAATGTTTTATGTTGAGGATGATAAGTGAACAATTGAAGTTGGTCACAATACATTAAGATGTTCCCATCTTTGAGAACTTTAAGAAGCCGAACCATGTCGGTATTTATACCTTCATGTAACGGAGGATTAGGACTGATGATGAGTTTTTTACTCCAACTATCTTCCACGCCATAATCTCTCTTCACCCAAATAAAAAGTTCAGAGTATAGTGTTATATCACATATACAGCAACCTTTAAGTACTCCCAAGTTCCTAAAATGATTATGGACTCCCAAGATGCTAAAATGATCTGTATTCCCAGGAGCCCGTGGAGGAGCTTCCATTGACGAAATAATTCTCTATCCAAATCGAAAACACATATTAGTTCACCAGCTAACCAATGGAGGCGGCCACTGACATAGTGACCCCTATCATGTTCATTCAGATGGAAGGGGACATGTCCTAGATCTCTCCACATGCCGGTTCCAAGCGTATAAACCTCGCTCCCTAGGTCATATTCAGTTGAAGGAAATCTACCCTTATAAAAACGTACAATCTTGTACTGTTGGTTCGATTCAACAAGTCTAAAGCCATAATATCCCTTTAAATATGATACTCTGGTGTACTCGGAATCTTGAAGGCGTATGTACTCTTGTGTAATTGGATTGCATACATATGCTGAATCATCATAACTATCTTCTAAGCATATTAACCCATTAACTGATCCAATTAACCCCACATAGTCTCCCAAGGCAAGTCCCGGGGAAAATCTCATCATAGGCTCGTGATGAATATCATGTTGGTGATGTTGGTCATCTAGTTCAACCACTGCAAGGTCACCATCATTGTCATCATCTACGTCCTCGGCGTCTCCTTGATGAAGTAAAAGCATTTTAGATGATATAGAGAGATGCAGACGCGAAAAAAATGGTTCTGAAACTATATTACACCATCTTTTGCACACGCTTTTGCATGACACTATTGTCCTCACAGGAGTTCTTGATATAATTTCAGCAATCAATTCTTCTAGTAAGTCCATAGTGGAGAATTTGTCACTGCACACCTTGCATCAAATAAAATAATTCTTTTCAGTGAAGAAATATATCATTGACTAATTTTATAAATCTCAAACAAAACAAAGAATCATTATGCAAATGCACCTCTATCTTCATTCAAATTTCCAAAATAAAAAAAATTCATATATCATGATTTGTTAAATATTAGCTAGGATATGACACAAGTGAGATCATGTCACAATGGTGACATCATAATTAATGTAGCAAGATGAGCCACCAAGTGACAAAAGCAAGCTTTAAAGAGAAGCTATGTTTTTTTATATAAAGAGACTTACTCTTCCTTCTTGTATAACAAAGCACAACAGAAAATGCAGCAGAAGTGGTAGTATAGACAATACACACAGTTCACTGTATTCTTGTGTTCATTATCTTGCTCTGTAGTAGTATAGCAATGCACACAGTTAACTGTACTCTTGTGTTCATTATCTTTCTCTCCTTCTTTTTCTATATTTAGTCATATATACATATAAATTGTGACATGATTATATTTCTAAAGAAAATCATGTCTTGACTTAAATTTATTAACAATTAACATACTAAGTCCCAATGTATTAAAAATTTAATAGATTAAATGGCTTGATTTGGAATCCAATCTGTTTTGACCGAGGCCAATTAATAAAACCCTTTTATTCTTAAAACTTTCATCCTGATTCTAATGGGAATATTTCCCCTGTGATGAGCTCTAGTGATGCGCTCTTCAATCCAACATACAAGTGGAATCCCAAGGGGGGTGTATTAACACATACATGAACTGAGTAATCGAGAAATTCTTTTATATATCTAGCTCTGAAAATTTCAAATTATTAATTCTTCACTTAGTAATCATTGAAAAGTTTGTTAATTAATAGAATCACGAAATTTAATAGTAAGATATGAAAAAATAAAGTATATAATTCAGAAAATACCTCTTACAAGGGCTTGGAGTAGAAAGAAGAGGCAAGGCTACGGTTTCGTGCACAGTAGAAATTTGGAAGCACAAACGGTGAGTAGATTTCGAGCCAAAGGAACTCAGAAGCACATGCGTTGGAATTTTTTTACACGGTTATGTATAACAATTCATTTCTATGTTTGCTACATGGCATTGGGATATCAAGTCAGTAAAGTACTCTATACTAGGAAATAGGCGGCGTATCGTATGGGCTATAATATTTTTGGTCCGAATTACAAGTTAGTAAAAGGACCGCGTTTCGTGTAGGCCTATAATATTATTGGTCTGAAGTTCAAGTCATTAATTATTTTCTAATCGAAAAATATAAGAAAACAACTACTTCAACATCCTCGTGAAAACGATCCCAATTTATAATATCGTCGATAGTACGGTTATAAAAAAATAAAAATGGTACTTTATCTTTAATTTCTCACAATTTCCAAAATCTAACATACTTATTATCTACTCTTATCATTAAATGATATAAAATGTAAGTTCGGATTTTGAATCAATATTTAAGGAGCGTATACTTCTACATTTTAAAGCACGTTTCTTCGGGTAATACCCTGTTGTAAATTTCACCTTTTCTTAAATTTTCCTTGTCATCCATTGTGGTGCCTTGTCCCGAAAGGAGTACTAACAATGACTCTTAAGAACACTTGCAATGTGGGAACAAAATTAATTAACATATATACATAATCATATACATGTGGGCACAAATTAGAACCAATCCTTAAAATAGAATCTCATAATCATGTGAATTCTGCTGCATAACCCTAAATTTTAAATAGATTTTTAAAATCTAAACATATATACATCACTTTCGTAAGTTTAAAAATATTTTGAACATATGCTTAAAATTCAGACCACACAGCCCATGAGAGTCGGCCGCCCTAACTTCATCAAACCCTAGCCGCCCTACCTTCTTCTTCACCCTTTATACCCATCTCTATCTCCATATTCATCTACATCTTCTCCTTTTATTTACTTTTTCTTTAATAAAATCGAGATTTATTTTACAAAACTCGAAAAATCCATTAAAGTTCTTCACTTTAGTTTTAAGATCTACTAAGGTAAGAGTCTGGATTTTATAATAAAATTCAGTTTTTGGATTCAAAATCTGCGGTCTAACAACATATTACAATTTGGTGTTATTCCGAGATTTTTGAATTTTGGGTTGTTTTCGTATTATTCTGTTTAAGTTATTATTTGTGTGTTTCATTGTCTCGCTTTATGCGATGTGTCTCGCTTTGTGCGATGTGGTGGTTGTGTTGAAAATAAATTGGATGGTGTATTGGGAGATCTGGATATCTCGCATCAACAACACTTTCGGCAGGTCTATAGCTGGTGTCCGACAGGTAGATAGCTGGGGTGCGTTTGGAACGGTGGTGAAAATCACATGTGCTCACCTCTCACAAAAAATATTTGTTCATAACATGAGGCCTCTAAACTCAGTTGTTGCAACTGAGTCCTCTGAACGTTGCAATATCAATCGAATTAATGTGAGGGTCAATTGTGAAACTACTGTTTTCGGGGGAGATGCGTGCTGGATTGTCCGGGAAATCATTACCTTCATTTTTAATTTTCAGAATATGTGTATTCAGTTTGTTAAGCAATCCGGAAACAAAACAGCTAATTATTTAGCTCTATTTGTTTTTCAACCTGGTTGCATGATCAGTTGGGGGTTTGTCCCGATTGAATCTCTTTCAAGTTATTAATGAAATCTGCTTTAAATTTGGCAAAAAAAAGACCACACAACCCTCATTGTGATATTGTTCTTTAACTATTTTCTCACCTACTTTGTAAATAACTGAGGAGTCCTATAATCAATTAGTCTTATTGCACGATTCATATCATTGACAAAATCAGATTAAGAAAATACTTTGTTATCTTGCAACTGTGTAAAAAAGGAGTCATATTGGTTCATTTGTAAATGAGTACGAAAAAGGCAAGATCTTTCGTAAACATAATAATTTACCCACTAATATTAAAAAAACCTAAGCATCTATACTCTTTATTAATAAGCGAAACTATGTATAATTTGGTGCTAAAAGTACCCAAGTACCAAATTTTGGTACTTACATGACATAAGTTGACTTTTATTCTCTATCAACTTTGTTTTTAACACAAGTCGACTTTTGTTCTTTGTAAATTTTATTTTGTTTTAAGTTAGTATTCATCCAATCGTCTTTTTAATTTATAAAATAAAAATATTTTTTAAACGATTTTTAAATTATATTAAATATTTATTAAGTTATGTTAAATTAAGTAAAATAACTTATATTTATTTTTAATTTTAGAAAAACTAAAAACTACTAACACGAATCGACTTATTTTTCTGTAAACTTTATTTATTTATAAATTATTATTAAAAATTTATTAAGTTACGATAAATTAAGTAAAATAACATATATTAACTTTTATTTTGAAAAACTACTAACTACAAAGTAAACTATTAACACGAATTGACTTCTATTCTGTGTAAACTTTATCATCTGTAGTATTATTTTAAAAATAAATAATACTCCGGGAGGAGAATTTATGATTATGCCTCCTGAGTCGGAGCCTCTTGCTTAAATACGGTTTACCTTGGTTCAACGCTATTGCGTGAGCCCGTAGGGTTAACCAGTGCGCACCAGAAGCCCGAAGGATAACGGCTGCGGGTTACCTACGAAAAAAATTTATTGATTTAATGATCGTATATGTTACTCTCCATCACAACGTTTATGTACTTTAAATTAAAAAATCACATTTTAACAGTAACAAATTTATGACATGTATTTAGATTATATTTAGTAATATTAAATTAAGTTTAATAACATATATTTACTTTTAATTTGTAAATTAATTTTTATCGATAATTAAGTAATATTAAATAAACTATATTAAAAGGCTAATTATAAGATAATTACCAAATTATATTAATTAATATTAAATTGTCTAAAGAACAAATATTTGGTTCATAAGATAGAGATACAATTCATTTCACAAAAATAAAACTTATATTGTACTTGGTAAACAGATTGCTTAGAATCTTCTGAAAAATCGTCAATAATTAGTGTTATAACTTTTGAGTTATTAAAGAACCATTTTACCTTCTGTTGTAAAAATCGGAGATCGGGGAAGATCGGTCTAACTACCGATTTGGGATTAGTTGAAAGTCGAGGACTAATCGAAATTGTTAATCGGAGTAAAAATCAAATCTATTATAATATTAAATTATATTTAATATATTAGTTATTTATTAACAAATATATATTTATTATATCATAATTTCTATAAATATTCATATTTAAATTAATATAGTATTTCATTTTAATAAATAAAATATATATACTCCAATAAAGGAAAATTCGTAAGGATTAATCAAATTTCAAAAATATAATCGGTCGAGTACTTTGTAGGAGATTAATCGATTGAATAAAGGAATTTTAGAATACTATTTTACCCAAGTTAAGACCGACTTTCAAAAAGTTGGGATTAATAACTCTTCGGTGAAAAATGAAATGACTAGGTGAAAAATGAAATGACTAGGTGAAAATCGAGTTAAAAATCGTGTTTTACAAAAATCAGTCATCGAAAAAAATTGAAATCAGTCGATTAAAAATTGGGTTAATTGGTAAACAATTGGATTCACTGGTAAAAATTAAAATATATATATATATATAAAATTAAAAGTATGAATCCGGTTAATACGTGAAAAATCAGGTTAGTTGGTCAAAAATCAGACTA
>NW_027419847.1:0-6443 GCF_009905375.1 Apium graveolens
CTATGTACGGGATGCTGATAAGGGAAATCCGAAGATTGAAGATATTCCTGTAGTTTGTGAATTTCTTGATGTTTTTCCAGACGAATTACCAGGACTTCCACCAGATCGGAAATCGAGTTCACTATTGACTTGATCCAGGGACTGAACCAATTTCGAAAGCTCCATATCGAATGGCACCTGTTGAAATGAGGGAATTAGCAAAGCAGTTGCAAGAACTTCTCGACAAAGGAATTATAAGGCCAAGTGTATCCCCATGGGGCGCACCAGTATTGTTCGTGAAAAAGAAGGATGGTAGTATGCGACTGTGTATTGATTATCGTGAGCTGAACAAGTTAACTATCAAGAATAAATATCCTTTACCTCGCATCGATGATTTATTTGATCAACTAAAAGGAGCAGCATGGTTTTCGAAAATCGACTTACGATCAGGCTATCATCAGTTAAAGATCAAGGCCGAGATATTCCAAAGACAGCGTTTAGAACGAGGTACGGACACTATGAATTTCTTGTGATGGCTTTTGGATTGACGAATGCACCTGCAGCATTTATGGATTTGATGAATCGAGTATTCAAGAAGTATTTGGATAAGTTTATTATTGTATTTATTGATGACATCTTGATCTACTCAAAGACGGAAGAAGAACATGCAGCGCAGTTAAGAACGACATTGGAGATATTACGAAAGGAGCAGCTTTATGCAAAATTTTCAAAATGTGAATTTTGGTTGAAAGAAGTGCAGTTTCTAGGGCATATCATCAGTAGAGAAGGCATTCAAGTTGATCCAGCAAAGATTGAAGCTGTGTTGAATTGGGAAAGACCAAAGACGCCGACAGAGGTTCGAAGTTTCTTAGGATTGGCAGGATATTATCGAAGATTTGTCAAAGATTTTGCGAAGATAGCAACACCGCTGACCAAGTTAACTCGACAAAGTGAAAAGTTTGAATAGAATAGTAAGTGTGAAGAAAGTTTTCAAGAGTTGAAGAATCGGTTGGTGACTGCACCAGTATTAGTACTGCCAGACGAGCAAGGAAATTTTGTTATTTACAGTGACGCTTCGTATCGCGGGCTAGGATGTGTGTTGATGCAACATGGTAACGTCATTGCATATTCGAGACAACTTAAACCTCATGAGCAGAAATATCCTACGCATGATCTGGAATTGGCAGCAATTGTATTTGCATTGAAGCTTTGGAGACATTATCTGTACGGTGAAAAATGCGAAATCTACACGGATCATAAAAGTTGAAGTATATTTCACGCAAAAGGAACTGAACATGCGACAACGTCGATGGCTGGAATTGATTAAAGATTATGATGTTACAATCAGTTATCATCCAGGAAAAGCAAATTGTAGCAGATGTTGAGCAGAAAAGAAAGGTTGAATCGGTTAACTTCATGTGAAGAATTGGTTAAAGAATTCGACAAATTGGAAATTGAGATTCGTATTCCCCATGAATCTGCAGGAACTATCTACGCTATGACTTTTCAACCAGGGTTGCTAGAAAAGATTCGCCGTTGTCAAGATAAAGTGATGAGTCAAGACGACTTAACGGGAGAGAGATTACAACTCAGAAAGATAATGAAGGAATTTTACGTTTTGCGTCAAGAATCTGGATCCCTAACGTGGCAGAACTAAAAGAAGAAATTATGCGAGATGCGCACAATTCGAAGTATTCCATTCATCCAGGAAGCACGAAAATGTATCGCGATTTGAAGGAAAACTTTTGGTGGCCGAATATGAAGAAGGAGATAGCAGAATGGGTGAGTAAATGCTACACATGCCAGCGAGTTAAAGCAGAACATCAACGTCCGAGTGGGTTATTGCAACCATTAGACATTCCAGAATGGAAATGGGAACATCTAGCGATGGATTTCGTAGTGGGACTTCCAAGACGAAAGCAAATCACGATGCAATTTGGGTTATTGTTGATCGATTGACGAAATCAGCACATTTTCTTCCAATTAACGAGAAATTTTCACTGGACAAGCTAGTGCACTTATATCTTAAAGAAATTGTGATGCGTCATGGAGTACCAGTATCGATTGTATCGGATCGAGATCCTCGTTTCAATTCAAGATTTTGGAGACAATTCCAAGAATGTCTAGGAACGAAGTTGAATATGAGTACAGCCTATCATCCGCAAACTGACGGTCAAAGTGAAAGGACAATTCAAACGATGAGACATGCTACGAGTTTGTGCGATCGATTTTGAAGGTAGTTGGGATGAACATTTACCCCTAGTGGAATTTTCTTATAATAACAGCTATCACGCAGTATTGGAATGCCACCGTATGAAGCATTATATGGGAGGAAATGCAGATCACCAGTGCATTGGGATGAAGTTGGAGAACGCAAGATTTTGGGTCCAGAATTAATTCAGCAGACAAAAGAAAAGATTGAACTTATTCGAAAACGAAATCGAGGCAGCGCAAAACAGGCAAAGCAAATATGCAAACCAAGCAAGGAAGGATATGGACTATCAGGAAGGAGAAACGTATTGCTCAAAATATCGCCATGGAAAGGATTGACCAGATTTGGCAATAAAGGGAAATTGAAGCCACGATACGTTGGACCATTTGAGATTTTGAAGAAAATTGGGAAGGTTGCGTACGAGTTAGCTTACCACCCCATATGCAGCACATTCACAACGTATTTCATGTATCTATGCTTAAGAAGTATAATCCTGATACAAGGCATGTAATAGAGTATGAACCAGTAGAACTTCAGGCAGATTTGTCATATATAGAGCAGCGATAAGGATTTTAGATAGGCAAGAGAGGGTATAAGAAATAAGTCTGTGTCATTAGTAAGAGTTTGTGGAGAAACCCAGTGGTTGAAGAATCAACCTGGGAGCTTGAGAGCGAAATGTTAGAAAGTATCCTCAGTTATTTGCATAGTGTGATTCTGAGGACAGAATCTTGTTAAGGGGGGGAGAATGTAACGACCGAGGAATTACGCTTGTACTATATTATGATAATGATAAATTATGTGTATTATTATGTGATTAAATGTGTTAAGTTGTTAAACCCTAACTGCTATGTTATGTGTTGGCTGTTTTGATCCAAACGTGTTTTGGATATTTATTGAGCGTTTTATCGTCAGTTATATTATTATATTAAAACCTGTACAGCTCAAAACTATGTTTTAAAAGCCCGTATTTCAAACAAAATCATTGGCTCTATTTTATTAAAAATGCCCTATACCATATCGCTATTCTGAACCCCTAGACGTTTTACAAATTGACCTTTTTCGCGAAAAACGACTTTTCCGGACCCCTTCGGGTACCAAAAACCCCACAAAAATTATATTTTATTTTTATATGATCATGAAATTATCTATCATTTTCTTTGTATTTTTGTAATTTCACAATTTTTGGGAATTTTAGTATTTATTTTGTATTTATTGGATATTTAAAAATTCAATATTAATACCCAAAAATTATAAAAATTGGGGCCAAATATTTTTATTAGGTGTAATTAGACCCTTAATTTTACTTAGGGGTATTATTTTCATAAATATAAATACCTGATTTATTAGTAATTAAATCAGTTAATTATACAGAAAAATCAGAAAATAAAAAGAAAAGAAAAGGAATTAGGGTTAGGTTTCTGTGAAGAACAGGGCAGGAGGATCAATCGCGATTTTGAAGGTGATTCCGACAACCAAATCGAGCGTGTAAGTAGTCAAATTGAAGCTGGTGATTCGTAGTTTCTGTTTATGTGATATTTTTGTTGATTGTTGAGTTGATTTTAATTTCGTGTTTTCGGGTTTAATTCTTGAATTCGGGTTTGATTCTCTGGTGTTGTTTGATGATTGTTGTGGAGATGAGTAGATCGTTGTTGTGCGAGTCGAATGGTACCGGATTCGTGGTGTTTGGCTTTGGTTTCGTGCTCGTCGGAAAAACGGCGACGCCGCCGTCGTTCTTCATCTCCGGTTGTGTTCGACGAGGAAGGAGGACGGGGAAAGGCCCAGGAAGCAGAAGGGGAGCATCTTTGTTGCTGTATGTCGAAAACGCAGAAGAAGCAAGTTGGAATCGAACGTTTCGTCTCGCCGGAAATTTCCGCGGCGTCGGATTCTGGGATTGCAGGGCGGTGTTCTTCCCGACCCGATCGGGTCGGGGACGACCCGGTTGCAACCCGGTTTCGACCCGGGTTCAATCCTAAAAACCCTAAATCCTGTTATGTTTTGTGTTTCTGAATAAATAATTAATTATTTATATTTTAGTAATTAAAAATCAGTTTTAATAATTCTAAAAATTAATTAAAAAATTAGTTTTATATTCTGAAAAATAGTATTTATAATTTCTGAATTTTTTATTAAATTATAAATTCGAATTTATTTATTTAATTATTATTAATTATTTATCTAATTATTTATTAATTATCTAATTAATTAATAATTGGGTAATTAATTAATAATTAGGTAATTAATATTAAATAAGGATTAGAAATAATTAAGTGAGGTAATTAATAATCTAATAATTAGTTAATAGTGCGAATAATGATTCGATAATTAGTTATTATTCGAGCGTTAGTTATTCGAATAATATGTGATAATTATTCGTATCGTATAATAGTTATCGGTAATTATCTGTTTAGCGAATCGTATGAGTTTCAATAATATAGATAATAGTTCGGTAATTGGGAGAACGAGTAGCTCGTAGTTATACGAGTGATTAATCGTTAAGTTGTTATAATTCGAGTAATTCGTAGTTATTGATAAATAGCGTATCGGTTAATTAAATCGATTGATTATTTGTAAATAATCGATCTGATCGAATAAGTAATAATAATTTGTAATAAATAATAATAATTCCTAATAATTAGGGATTAATTATTTTAAAATAAATAATTATTAATTAATTATTTAAAAATATAATTAAGGATTGTTTAATTATAATTATATTATAATTAATTATTATTAATTAAATCTTGTTTAATTCATAATAATTCAACCGTTAGTCCGATTTGAGCGAAACGAAGACCCCTAGACTCAGAAAAATGAGACGAATCCAATAAAAATAGTTGTAAGTTATAATTTCTTCTGAAAGAAAGTGGTTTGGTGATAATTGATAGTTCATAGGCCTAGTAGGGGTATAATTGAGCCGAATAAATCCCGAAAAAATTATAATAAAATCAGATAAGACTAGTAATTAGGTATAAGTCTAGAATTGATTCTAAAAATAATTATAAATCTAGAAATTAATTATGTGCTTATGTGCTACGTGCTTTACGTTATATGAACCTATGTGCTGTATAAATGTATGTGTATATATACGAGTCAGATAGAAACGCATGGGTAGACTGATAAGGTTGCGTGTTTCAATTCAAGACACATATATAGTAAGTTATCTAAACGCCTATCTTTCCATGATTTGTTCAGTGTTAGCAAGGCAGAGCAAGCTAGGGTCAGAAGGCAGTGAGTTAAACCAGGTTAAGTACGCGCAAGGCAAGTTTTTCCCCTATTTAAATTCAGAATAGTGATTTATATTTCTTTTCTATCGTATCAGTCTCTTGATAATCATTGTTATATACACTGTTATCCAAATTATTATGGCTTGTTTCCAATTTCATTTCAATTCTTGAATTACCCAATTTATTGAATTCCCTGTTCATATTTCAATTTACCCTTGTTACATATATCTGGTATATCATGGTGTTGGGATATATCAATAGTATTCCGATTGTTCCGGATGCTAAGCCTTGGACTGGATGGTTACTATTCGGGCTGGGTTTTACCCAGACCATTATTTAATAGGCCATAGTTGCCTGAGTATCCTTATGTGGTTGGGTCTATGCAGTTGGGATAGATCCCCACTATATTTGACTGATCAGAAGGTTATAGTGCATATGTTGGTTCTGTGTTTCCAGTCTTGTTCATTTGGTACTCGCCAGCATTGGCAAATACTATTCTATACAGATTCAGATGGTTGTTCCAACCAGCAGCTTATTGTTTCATCATTTCTCTTTCTTTATACTATATATATGTTGCAGGCTTGTTGAGCAATTTTGGCTCTACCCTTTTATTGTTACTCCTATTGTTTTACAGTTAAGGTAGAGAATGAAATCCATCAGAAACCGCATAGTCAAGAAGCGAGTCAAGCAGCGGGACCTCTTATACCAAGAGTGTCCTTCCTATTCCCGAAGGAAGAGAGCTTTGAATTGCCAGATCAGGTTAGCAGGATAAGTAGTAATGTTGGGTTGAATAAAAGTCTTGTGTAGTTTGAATAAAAGTGTGTAGTGAGATATAGATAGATAAAGTTTTGTAACAAAGAGAGTTCTTGAGAATTTTATTAGTTGTGGTTTGTAATAAAGAGTATGTGATTCTTGTTTCAAACTCAGACCTTAAAAGATCCTGAGTAGTGATAGTTCGGTGGTAATTATTATATTATATTCCGCTTGTGCAGGTTTAGTTGGTAATTGTTGTTAATAATGCCCCAAAT